>NC_070584.1:37013403-37148403 GCF_027409825.1 Scomber japonicus
GGGAGGGTCTTCACTAAATGTTTTATGGGAGGGTCTTCACTAAATGTTTAATGGTCTTCACTAAATGTTTTATGGGAGGGTCTTCACTAAATGTTTTATGGGAGGGTCTTCACTAAATGTTTTATGGGAGGGTCTTCACTAAATGTTTAATGGGAGGGTCTTCACTAAATGTTTTATGGGAGGGTCTTCACTAAATGTTTTATGGGAGGGTCTTCACTAAATGTTTTATGGGGGGGTCTTCACTAAATGTTTTATGGGAGGGTCTTCACTAAATGTTTTATGGGAGGGTCTTCACTAAATGTTTTATGGGAGGGTCTTCACTAAATGTTTTATGGTCTTCACTAAATGTTTTATGGGGGGGTCTTCACTAAATGTTTTATGGGAGGGTCTTCACTAAATGTTTTATGGGAGGGTCTTCACTAAATGTTTTATGGGAGGGTCTTCACTAAATGTTTTATGGGAGGGTCTTCACTAAATGTTTTATGGGGGGGTCTTCACTAAATGTTTTATGGGAGGGTCTTCACTAAATGTTTTATGGTCTTCACTAAATGTTTTAGGGTCTTCACTAAATGTTTTATGGGTTAGGGTCTTCACTAAATGTTTTATGGGTTAGGGTCTTCACTAAATGTTTTATGGGAGGGTCTTCACTAAATGTTTTATGGGAGGGTCTTCACTAAATGTTTTATGGGAGGGTCTTCACTAAATGTTTTATGGGAGGGTCTTCACTAAATGTTTTATGGGTTAGGGTCTTCACTAAATGTTTTATGGGAGGGTCTTCACTAAATGTTTTATGGGAGGGTCTTCACTAAATGTTTTATGGGAGGGTCTTCACTAAATGTTTTATGGGAGGGTCTTCACTAAATGTTTTATGGGAGGGTCTTCACTAAATGTTTTATGGGAGGGTCTTCACTAAATGTTTTATGGGAGGGTCTTCACTAAATGTTTTATGGGAGGGTCTTCACTAAATGTTTTATGGGAGGGTCTTCACTAAATGTTTTATGGGAGGGTCTTCACTAAATGTTTTATGGGGGGGTTGAAGCTGAATTTGTAAATGTATATTAATCTTTAATTAAAACAACTAGTTAGAGATTTATGAGCCATCACTTTGTCCTACAGCCCCCCCCCCCCCCCCCCCCTCACCCCCCCCCGTTATAAAAGTAACTAAGTAACTTTTACTCAAAGTATTTTTTTAACAAGCTACTTTTTACTTTTACTTGAGTCAAATATTTCCGTACTCTTTCCGCCTCTGGTTAAATGTATTCCTGGGACCAGAGCGGGCCAGAGCGGGTAAAAAAAGGAAGGGGAGTAAAAAAAGGAATTAAAAAAGTAAAAAAGGAAGTAAGGAAGTAAAAAAAGTAAAAAGGGAAATAAGAAAGTAAAAAATAAGGAAGGAAGGAGGTAAAAAAGGAAGGAAGTAAGTAAAAAAATAAGTAAAAAATGAAAAAGAAAGGGAAATAAAAAGAAGTAAAAAAGGAACTAAAAAGGAAGTAAAAAAGTAAAACAGGAAGTAAAAAAAGGAAGTAAAAAATGAAGTAAAACAGGAAGGGAAGTAAAAAGAAGTAAAAAAAGAAGTAAAAAAGGAAGTAAGTAAAAAAGGAAGTAAAAAAGGAAGTAAAGTAAGGAAGTAAAAAAAGGAAGTAAGTAAAAAAGGAAGTAAAAAAGGAAGTAAAAAAGGAAGGGAAGTAAAAAGAAGTAAAAAAGGAACTAAAAAGGAAGTAAAAAAGTAAAACAGGAAGGGAAGTAAAAAAATTCATGAATTCATTCATGAATGAATGAAAAAGAAAGGGAAGTAAAAAGGAAGTAAAAAAGGAAGCAAAAAAGGAAGTAAAAAAGGAAGCAAAAAAGGAAGTAAAAAAGGAAGTAAGTAAAAAAGGGAGTAAAAAAGGAAGGGAAGTAAAAAAAGTTAAAAAGTAAAAATTGAAGTAAGGTAGTAAAAAAGGAAGGGAAGTAAAAAGAAGTAAAAAAGGAAGTAAGGAAGTAAAAAAAGTAAAAAGGGAAATAAGAAAGTAAAAAATAAGGAAGGAAGGAAGTAAAAAAGGAAGGGAAGTAAAAAGAAGTAAAAAAGTAAAACAGGAAGGGAAGTAAAAAAAGGAAGTAAGGAAGTAAAAAAGGAAGTAAAAAAAGGAAGTAAAAAAGGAAGGGAAGTAAAAAGAAGTAAAAAAGGAAGTAATAAAGGAAGTAAGTAAAAAAGGAAGTAAAGTAAGGAAGTAAAAAAGGAAGTAAGGAAGTAAAAAAGGAAGTAAAACAGGAAGGGAAGTAAAAAGAAGTAAAAAAAGAAGTAATAAAGGAAGTAAGTAAAAAAGGAAGTAAGTAAAAAAGGAAGGGAAGTAAAAAAATAAGTAAAAAATGAAAAAAAAGGGAAATAAAAAGAAGTAAAAAAGGAACTAAAAAGGAAGTAAAAAAGTAAAACAGGAAGGGAAGTAAAAAAAGGAAGTAAGGAAGTAAAAAAGGAAGTAAAAAAGGAAGTAAAACAGGAAGGGAAGTAAAAAGAAGTAAAAAAAGAAGTAAAAAAGGAAGCAAAAAAGGAAGTAATAAAGGAAGTAAGTAAAAAAGGAAGTAAAAAAGGAAGTAAAGTAAGGAAGTAAAAAAGGAAGTAAGTAAAAAAGGAAGTAAAGTAAGGAAGTAAAAAAGGAAGTAAGTAAAAAAGGAAGTAAAAAAGGAAGGGAAGTAAAAAAATAAGTAAAAAATGAAAAAGAAAGGGAAATAAAAAGAAGTAAAAAAGGAACTAAAAAGGAAGTAAAAAAGTAAAACAGGAAGGGAAGTAAAAAAAGGAAGTAAGGAAGTAAAAAAGGAAGTAAAAAAGGAAGTAAAACAGGAAGGGAAGTAAAAAGAAGTAAAAAAAGAAGTAAAAAAGGAAGCAAAAAAGGAAGTAATAAAGGAAGTAAGTAAAAAAGGAACTAAAAAAGTAAGTAAAGTAAGGAAGTAAGTAAAAAAGGAAGTAAAAAAGGAAGTAAAGTAAGGAAGTAAAAAAGGAAGTAAGTAAAAAAGGAAGTAAAAAAGGAAGTAAAAAAGGAAGTAAAAAAGGAAGGGAAGTAAAAAGAAGTAAAAAAGGAACTAAAAAGGAAGTAAAAAAGTAAAACAGGAAGGGAAGTAAAAAAATTCATGAATTCATTCATGAATGAATGAAAAAGAAAGGGAAGTAAAAAGGAAGTAAAAAAGGAAGCAAAAAAGGAAGTAAAAAAGGAAGTAAGGAAGTAAAAAAAGTAAAAAGGGAAATAAGAAAGTAAAAAATAAGGAAGGAAGGAAGTAAGAAAGGAAGTAAAAAAGGAAGGGAAGTAAAAAGAAGTAAAAAAGTAAAAACTAAGGAAGTAAAAAAAAGGAAGTAAGGAAGTAAAAAAGGAAGTAAGGAAGTAAAAAAGTAAAAACTAAGGAAGTAAAAAGGGAAGTAAAACAGTAAAAAATGAAGTAAGGAAGTAAAAAAGGAAGTAAGGAAGTAAAAAAAGTAAAAAGGGAAATAAGAAAGTAAAAAAAGGAAGTAGGGAAGTAAAAAAGGAAGTAAAAAAGTAAAAAAAGGAAGTAAAAAGGGAAGTAAAAAAGGAAGACACAAAAGTACAAAAGGAAATAAAAAAGGAAGTAAAAGACCGTCGATACGACACGAAAAGATATGACAAGATGAGATACGATACAATGAGCGGCGATAGGATACGATGATTTAAGATATGATAAATATTAAAGTCTTGAGGTAAATTTACTACTGAATCTGACTGAAACTAATTATCATGTTCAGCTTTCATTCAATAGGTTTCCTCATTCAGTCGATTCTTTGTTTAATCTATAAAATCAGAAGGAGATGAGATGAGATGAGATGAGATGTGATAGTCATGACTCGGCTCTGATACGAGCAAAGTAAAAAAGTAAAAAAAAGGAAGTAGGGAAGTAAAAAAGGAAGTAAAAAAGGAAGTAAAAAAGCAAAAAAAGGAAGTAAAAAAGGAAGTAGGGAAGTAAAAAAGGAAGTAAAAAAGTAAAAAAAAGGAAGTAGGGAAGTAAAAAAGTAAAAAAAAGGGAAGTAAAAAAGTAAGTAAAAAAGTTAAAAAAAGGGAAGTAAAAAAGTAAAAAAGTAAAAAAAAAGAAGTAGGGAAGTAAAAAAGGAAGTAAAAAAGTAAAAAAAAGGAAGTAAAAAAGGAAGTAGGAAGTAAAAAAGGAAGTAAAAAAGCAAAAAAAAGGAAGTAAAAAAGGAAGTAGGGAAGTAAAAAAGGAAGTAAAAAAGTAAAAAAAAGGGAAGTAAAAAAGTAAGTAAAAAAGTTAAAAAAAGGGAAGTAAAACAGTAAAAAATGAAGTAAGGAAGTAAAAAAGGAAGGGGAGTAAAAAAAGGAATTAAAACAGTAAAAAATGAAGTAAGGAAGTAAAACAGGAAGGGAAGTAAAAAAAAGGAAGTAGGGAAGTAAAAAAGGAAGTAGGGAAGTAAAAAAGGAAGTAAAAAAGGAAGTAAAAACGTAAAAAGGGAAGTAAAAAAGGAAGTAGGGAAGTAAAAAAGTAAAAAAGTAAAAAAAAGGAAGTAAAAAAGGAAGTAGGGAAGTAAAAAAGTAAAAAAAAAGGAAGTAGGGAAGTAAAAAAGGAAGTAAAAAAGTAAAAAAAAGGAAGTAAAAAAGGAAGTAAAAACGTAAAAAGGGAAGTAAAAAAGGAAGACACAAAAGTACAAAAGGAAATAAAAAAGGAAGTAAAAGACCGTCGATACGACACGAAAAGATATGACAAGATGAGATACGATACAATGAGCGGTGATAGGATACGATGATTTAAGATATGATAAATATTAAAGTCTTGAGGTAAATTTACTACTGAATCTGACTGAAACTAATTATCATGTTCAGCTTTCATTCAATAGGTTTCCTCATTCAGTCGATTCTTTGTTTAATCTATAAAATCAGAAGGAGATGAGATGAGATGAGATGAGATGTGATAGTCATGACTCGGCTCTGATACGAGCAAAGTAAAAAAGTAAAAAAAAGGAAGTAGGGAAGTAAAAAAGGAAGTAAAAAAGGAAGTAAAAAAGCAAAAAAAGGAAGTAAAAAAGGAAGTAGGGAAGTAAAAAAGGAAGTAAAAAAGTAAAAAAAAGGAAGTAGGGAAGTAAAAAAGTAAAAAAAAGGAAGTAAAAAAGTAAAAAAAAGGAAGTAAAAAAGTAAAAAAAAGGAAGTAAAAAAGGAAGTAAAAAAGGAAGACACAAAAGTACAAAAGGAAATAAAAAAGGAAGTAAAAGACCGTCGATACGACACGAAAAGATATGACAAGATGAGATACGATACAATGAGCGGCGATAGGATACGATGATTTAAGATATGATAAATATTAAAGTCTTGAGGTAAATTTACTACTGAATCTGACTGAAACTAATTATCATGTTCAGCTTTCATTCAATAGGTTTCCTCATTCAGTCGATTCTTTGTTTAATCTATAAAATCAGAAGGAGATGAGATGTGATAGTCATGACTCGGCTCTGATACGAGCAAAGTAAAAAAGTAAAAAAAAGGAAGTAGGGAAGTAAAAAAGGAAGTAAAGAAGTAAAAAAAAAGGAAGTAGGGAAGTAAAAAAGTAAAAAAAAGGAAGTAGGGAAGTAAAAAAGGAAGTAAAAAAGTAAAAAAAAGGAAGTAAAAACGTAAAAAGGGAAGTAAAAAAGGAAGACACAAAAGTACAAAAGGAAATAAAAAAGGAAGTAGGGAAGTAAAAAAGTAAAAAAGGAAGTAAAAAAGTAAAAACAAGGAAGTAAAAAAGGAAGTAGGGAAGTAAAAAAGGAAGTAAAAAAGTAAAAAAAAGGAAGTAAAAAAGGAAGTAAAAGACCGTCGATACGACACGAAAAGATATGACAAGATGAGATACGATACAATGAGCGGCGATAGGATACGATGATTTAAGATATGATAAATATTAAAGTCTTGAGGTAAATTTACTACTGAATCTGACTGAAACTAATTATCATGTTCAGCTTTCATTCAATAGGTTTCCTCATTCAGTCGATTCTTTGTTTAATCTATAAAATCAGAAGGAGATGAGATGAGATGAGATGAGATGTGATAGTCATGACTCGGCTCTGATACGAGCAAAGTAAAAAAGTAAAAAAAAGGAAGTAGGGAAGTAAAAAAGGAAGTAAAAAGGAAGTAAAAAAGGAAGTAGGGAAGTAAAAAAGGAAGTAAAAAAGTAAAAAAAAGGAAGTAAAAAAGTAAAAAAAAGGAAGTAAAAAAGTAAAAAAAAAAGAAGTAAAAAAGGAAGTAGGGAAGTAAAAAAGGAAGTAAAAAAGTAAAAAAAAGGAAGTAAAAAAGTAAAAAAAAGGAAGTAGGGAAGTAAAAAAGTAAAAAAGTAAAAAAAAGGAAGTAGGGAAGTAAAAAAGTAAAAAAAAGGAAGTAAAAAAGTAAAAAAAAGGAAGTAGGGAAGTAAAAAAGGAAGTAAAAAAGTAAAAAAAAGGAAGTAAAAAAGTAAAAAAAAGGAAGTAGGGAAGTAAAAAAGGAAGTAAAAAAGTAAAAAAAAGGAAGTAGGGAAGTAAAAAAGGAAGTAAAAAAGTAAAAAAAAGGAAGTAAAAAAGGAAGTAGGGAAGTAAAAAAGTAAAAAAAAAGAAGTAGGGAAGTAAAAAAGGAAGTAAAAAAGTAAAAAAAAGGAAGTAAAAAAGGAAGTAGGGAAGTAAAAAAGGAAGTAAAAAAGTAAAAAAAAGGAAGTAAAAAAGTAAAAAAAAGGAAGTAGGGAAGTAAAAAAGGAAGTAAAAAAGTAAAAAAAAGGAAGTAAAGAAGTTAAAAAAAAGGAAGTAAAAAAGGAAGTAGGGAAGTAAAAAAGGAAGTAAAAAAGGAAGTAAAAAAGGAAGTAAAAAAGGAAGTAAAAAAGGAAGTAAAAAAGGAAGTAAAAAAGTAAAAAGGGAAGTAAAAAAGGAAGACACAAAAGTACAAAAGGAAATAAAAAAGGAAGTAAAAGACCGTCGATACGACACGAAAAGATATGACAAGATGAGATACGATACAATGAGCGGCGATAGGATACGATGATTTAAGATATGATAAATATTAAAGTCTTGAGGTAAATTTACTACTGAATCTGACTGAAACTAATTATCATGTTCAGCTTTCATTCAATAGGTTTCCTCATTCAGTCGATTCTTTGTTTAATCTATAAAATCAGAAGGAGATGAGATGAGATGAGATGTGATAGTCATGACTCGGCTCTGATACGAGCAAAGTAAAAAAGTAAAAAAAAGGGAAGTAAAAAAGGAAGTAAAAAAGTAAAAAAAAGGAAGTAGGGAAGTAAAAAAGTAAAAAAAAGGAAGTAGGGAAGTAAAAAAGTAAAAAAAAGGGAAGTAAAAAAGGAAGTAAAAAAGTAAAAAAAAGGAAGTAGGGAAGTAAAAAAGTAAAAAAAAGGAAGTAAAAAAGTAAAAAAAAGGAAGTAAAAAAGGAAGTAGGGAAGTAAAAAAAGAAGTAAAAAAGGAAGTAGGGAAGTAAAAAAGGAAGTAGGGAAGTAAAAAAGTTAAAAAAAAGGAAGTAAAAAAGTAAAAAAAGGAAGTAAAAAAGGAAGTAGGGAAGTAAAAAAGGAAGTAAAAAAGGAAGTAAAAAAGTAAAAAAAAGGAAGTAAAAAAGTAAAAAAAAAGGAAGTAAAAAAGGAAGTAGGGAAGTAAAAAAGTAAAAAAAAGGAAGTAGGGAAGTAAAAAAGGAAGTAGGGAAGTAAAAAAGGAAGTAGGGAAGTAAAAAAGTAAAAAAAAAGGAAGTAAAAAAGGAAGTAGGGAAGTAAAAAAGTAAAAAAAAGGAAGTAAAAAAGGAAGTAAAAAAGTAAAAAAAAGGAAGTAAAAAAGTAAAAAAAAGGAAGTAAAAAAGTAAAAAAAGGAAGTAAAAAAGGAAGTAGGGAAGTAAAAAAGTAAAAAAAAGGAAGTAGGGAAGTAAAAAAGGAAGACACAAAAGTACAAAAGGAAATAAAAAAGGAAGTAAAAGACCGTCGATACGACACGAAAAGATATGACAAGATGAGATACGATACAATGAGCGGCGATAGGATACGATGATTTAAGATATGATAAATATTAAAGTCTTGAGGTAAATTTACTACTGAATCTGACTGAAACTAATTATCATGTTCAGCTTTCATTCAATAGGTTTCCTCATTCAGTCGATTCTTTGTTTAATCTATAAAATCAGAAGGAGATGAGATGAGATGAGATGAGATGTGATAGTCATGACTCGGCTCTGATACGAGCAAAGTAAAAAAGTAAAAAAAAGGAAGTAGGGAAGTAAAAAAGTAAAAAAAAGGAAGTAAAAAAGGAAGTAGGGAAGTAAAAAAGGAAGTAAAAAAGTAAAAAAAAGGAAGTAAAAAAGTAAAAAAAAGGAAGTAAAAAAGTAAAAAAAAAAGAAGTAAAAAAGGAAGTAGGGAAGTAAAAAAGGAAGTAAAAAAGTAAAAAAAAGGAAGTAAAAAAGTAAAAAAAAGGAAGTAGGGAAGTAAAAAAGTAAAAAAGTAAAAAAAAGGAAGTAGGGAAGTAAAAAAGTAAAAAAAAGGAAGTAAAAAAGTAAAAAAAAGGAAGTAAAAAAGTAAAAAAAAGGAAGTAGGGAAGTAAAAAAGGAAGTAAAAAAGTAAAAAAAAGGAAGTAAAGAAGTTAAAAAAAAGGAAGTAAAAAAGGAAGTAGGGAAGTAAAAAAGGAAGTAAAAAAGGAAGTAAAAAAGGAAGTAAAAAAGGAAGTAAAAAAGGAAGTAAAAAAGGAAGTAAAAAAGTAAAAAGGGAAGTAAAAAAGGAAGACACAAAAGTACAAAAGGAAATAAAAAAGGAAGTAAAAGACCGTCGATACGACACGAAAAGATATGACAAGATGAGATACGATACAATGAGCGGCGATAGGATACGATGATTTAAGATATGATAAATATTAAAGTCTTGAGGTAAATTTACTACTGAATCTGACTGAAACTAATTATCATGTTCAGCTTTCATTCAATAGGTTTCCTCATTCAGTCGATTCTTTGTTTAATCTATAAAATCAGAAGGAGATGAGATGAGATGAGATGTGATAGTCATGACTCGGCTCTGATACGAGCAAAGTAAAAAAGTAAAAAAAAGGAAGTAGGGAAGTAAAAAAAGGAAGTAAAAAAGGAAGTAGGGAAGTAAAAAAGGAAGTAAAAAAGGAAGTAGGGAAGTAAAAAAGGAAGTAAAAAAGTAAAAAAAAGGAAGTAGGGAAGTAAAAAAGGAAGTAAAAAAGTAAAAAAAAGGGAGTAGGGAAGTGAAAAAGGAAGTAAAAAAGGAAGTAAAAAAGTAAAAAAGGAAGTAAAAAAGGAAGTAAAAAAGGAAGTAAAAAAGGAAGTAAAAAAGTAAAAAAAAGGAAGTAAAAAAGGAAGTAGGGAAGTAAAAAAGTAAAAAAAAGGAAGTAAAAAAGGAAGTAGGGAAGTAAAAAAGGAAGTAAAAAAGTAAAAAAAAGGAAGTAAAAAAGTAAAAAAAAAAAGAAGTAAAAAAGGAAGTAGGGAAGTAAAAAAGGAAGTAAAAAAGTAAAAAAAAGGAAGTAAAAAAGGAAGTAGGGAAGTAAAAAAGGAAGTAAAAAAGTAAAAAAAAGGAAGTAAAAAAGGAAGTAGGGAAGTAAAAAAGTAAAAAAAAGGAAGTAGGGAAGTAAAAAAGGAAGTAAAAAAGTAAAAAAAAAGGAAGTAAAAAAGGAAGTAGGGAAGTAAAAAAGTAAAAAAAAGGAAGTAGGGAAGTAAAAAAGTAAAAAAAAGGAAGTAGGGAAGTAAAAAAAAGGAAATAAAAAAGGAAGTAAAAGACCGTCGATACGACACGAAAAGATATGACAAGATGAGATACGATACAATGAGCGGCGATAGGATACGATGATTTAAGATATGATAAATATTAAAGTCTTGAGGTAAATTTACTACTGAATCTGACTGAAACTAATTATCATGTTCAGCTTTCATTCAATAGGTTTCCTCATTCAGTCGATTCTTTGTTTAATCTATAAAATCAGAAGGAGATGAGATGAGATGAGATGAGATGTGATAGTCATGACTCGGCTCTGATACGAGCAAAGTAAAAAAGTAAAAAAAAGGAAGTAGGGAAGTAAAAAAGGAAGTAAAAAAGTAAAAAAAAGGAAGTAAAAAAGGAAGTAAAAAAGGAAGTAGGGAAGTAAAAAAGGAAGTAAAAAAGGAAGTAAAAAAGGAAGTAAAAAAGGGAAGTAAAAAAGGAAGACACAAAAGTACAAAAGGAAATAAAAAAGGAAGTAAAAGACCGTCGATACGACACGAAAAGATATGACAAGATGAGATACGATACAATGAGCGGCGATAGGATACGATGATTTAAGATATGATAAATATTAAAGTCTTGAGGTAAATTTACTACTGAATCTGACTGAAACTAATTATCATGTTCAGCTTTCATTCAATAGGTTTCCTCATTCAGTCGATTCTTTGTTTAATCTATAAAATCAGAAGGAGATGAGATGAGATGAGATGAGATGTGATAGTCATGACTCGGCTCTGATACGAGCAAAGTAAAAAAGTAAAAAAAAGGAAGTAGGGAAGTAAAAAAGTAAAAAAAAGGAAGTAAAAAAGGAAGTAAAAAAGGAAGTAGGGAAGTAAAAAAGGAAGTAAAAAAGTAAAAAAAAGGAAGTAAAAAAGGAAGTAGGGAAGTAAAAAAGTAAAAAAAAGGAAGTAAAAAAGGAAGTAGGGAAGTAAAAAAGTAAAAAAGTAAAAAAAAAGGAAGTAGGGAAGTAAAAAAGTAAAAAAAAGGAAGTAAAAAAGTAAAAAAAAGGAAGTAAAAAAGGAAGTAGGGAAGTAAAAAAGGAAGTAAAAACGTAAAAAGGGAAGTAAAAAAGGAAGACACAAAAGTACAAAAGGAAATAAAAAAGGAAGTAAAAGACCGTCGATACGACACGAAAAGATATGACAAGATGAGATACGATACAATGAGCGGCGATAGGATACGATGATTTAAGATATGATAAATATTAAAGTCTTGAGGTAAATTTACTACTGAATCTGACTGAAACTAATTATCATGTTCAGCTTTCATTCAATAGGTTTCCTCATTCAGTCGATTCTTTGTTTAATCTATAAAATCAGAAGGAGATGAGATGAGATGAGATGAGATGTGATAGTCATGACTCGGCTCTGATACGAGCAAAGTAAAAAAGTAAAAAAAAGGAAGTAGGGAAGTAAAAAAGGAAGTAAAAAAGGAAGTAGGGAAGTAAAAAAGGAAGTAAAAAAGGAAGTAGGGAAGTAAAAAAGGAAGTAAAAAAGTAAAAAAAAGGAAGTAGGGAAGTAAAAAAGGAAGTAAAAAAGTAAAAAAAAGGGAGTAGGGAAGTGAAAAAGGAAGTAAAAAAGGAAGTAAAAAAGTAAAAAAGGAAGTAAAAAAGGAAGTAAAAAAGGAAGTAAAAAAGGAAGTAAAAAAGTAAAAAAAAGGAAGTAAAAAAGGAAGTAGGGAAGTAAAAAAGTAAAAAAAAGGAAGTAAAAAAGGAAGTAGGGAAGTAAAAAAGGAAGTAAAAAAGTAAAAAAAAGGAAGTAAAAAAGTAAAAAAAAAAAGAAGTAAAAAAGGAAGTAGGGAAGTAAAAAAGGAAGTAAAAAAGTAAAAAAAAGGAAGTAAAAAAGGAAGTAGGGAAGTAAAAAAGGAAGTAAAAAAGTAAAAAAAAGGAAGTAAAAAAGGAAGTAGGGAAGTAAAAAAGTAAAAAAAAGGAAGTAGGGAAGTAAAAAAGGAAGTAAAAAAGTAAAAAAAAAGGAAGTAAAAAAGGAAGTAGGGAAGTAAAAAAGTAAAAAAAAGGAAGTAGGGAAGTAAAAAAGTAAAAAAAAGGAAGTAGGGAAGTAAAAAAAAGGAAATAAAAAAGGAAGTAAAAGACCGTCGATACGACACGAAAAGATATGACAAGATGAGATACGATACAATGAGCGGCGATAGGATACGATGATTTAAGATATGATAAATATTAAAGTCTTGAGGTAAATTTACTACTGAATCTGACTGAAACTAATTATCATGTTCAGCTTTCATTCAATAGGTTTCCTCATTCAGTCGATTCTTTGTTTAATCTATAAAATCAGAAGGAGATGAGATGAGATGAGATGTGATAGTCATGACTCGGCTCTGATACGAGCAAAGTAAAAAAGTAAAAAAAAGGA
This sequence comes from Scomber japonicus, assembly GCF_027409825.1. Classification (NCBI taxonomy): domain Eukaryota; kingdom Metazoa; phylum Chordata; class Actinopteri; order Scombriformes; family Scombridae; genus Scomber; species Scomber japonicus. The sequence goes on from NC_070584.1 coordinate 37,025,454, forward strand.
AGTAGGGAAGTAAAAAAGTAAAAAAAAGGAAGTAAAAAAGGAAGTAGGGAAGTAAAAAAGGAAGTAAAAAAGTAAAAAAAAGGAAGTAAAAAAGTAAAAAAAAGGAAGTAAAAAAGTAAAAAAAAAAGAAGTAAAAAAGGAAGTAGGGAAGTAAAAAAGGAAGTAAAAAAGTAAAAAAAAGGAAGTAAAAAAGTAAAAAAAAGGAAGTAGGGAAGTAAAAAAGTAAAAAAGTAAAAAAAAGGAAGTAGGGAAGTAAAAAAGTAAAAAAAAGGAAGTAAAAAAGTAAAAAAAAGGAAGTAGGGAAGTAAAAAAGGAAGTAAAAAAGTAAAAAAAAGGAAGTAAAAAAGTAAAAAAAAGGAAGTAGGGAAGTAAAAAAGGAAGTAAAAAAGTAAAAAAAAGGAAGTAGGGAAGTAAAAAAGGAAGTAAAAAAGTAAAAAAAAGGAAGTAAAAAAGGAAGTAGGGAAGTAAAAAAGTAAAAAAAAAAGAAGTAGGGAAGTAAAAAAGGAAGTAAAAAAGTAAAAAAAAGGAAGTAAAAAAGGAAGTAGGGAAGTAAAAAAGGAAGTAAAAAAGTAAAAAAAAGGAAGTAAAAAAGTAAAAAAAAGGAAGTAGGGAAGTAAAAAAGGAAGTAAAAAAGTAAAAAAAAGGAAGTAAAGAAGTTTAAAAAAAAGGAAGTAAAAAAGGAAGTAGGGAAGTAAAAAAGGAAGTAAAAAAGGAAGTAAAAAAGGAAGTAAAAAAGGAAGTAAAAAAGGAAGTAAAAAAGTAAAAAGGGAAGTAAAAAAGGAAGACACAAAAGTACAAAAGGAAATAAAAAAGGAAGTAAAAGACCGTCGATACGACACGAAAAGATATGACAAGATGAGATACGATACAATGAGCGGCGATAGGATACGATGATTTAAGATATGATAAATATTAAAGTCTTGAGGTAAATTTACTACTGAATCTGACTGAAACTAATTATCATGTTCAGCTTTCATTCAATAGGTTTCCTCATTCAGTCGATTCTTTGTTTAATCTATAAAATCAGAAGGAGATGAGATGAGATGAGATGTGATGTGATAGTCATGACTCGGCTCTGATACGAGCAAAGTAAAAAAGTAAAAAAAAGGAAGTAGGGAAGTAAAAAAGGAAGTAAAAAAGTAAAAAAAAGGAAGTAAAAAAGTAAAAAAAAGGAAGTAAAAAAGTTAAAAAAAAGGAAGTAGGGAAGTAAAAAAGGAAGTAAAAAAGGAAGTAGGGAAGTAAAAAAGGAAGTAAAAAAGTAAAAAAAAGGAAGTAAAAAAGTTTAAAAAAAAGGAAGTAAAAAAGGAAGTAAAAAAGTAAAAAAAGGAAGTAAAAAAGTAAAAAAAAAAGGAAGTAAAAAAGGAAGTAAAAAAGTAAAAAAAAGGAAGTAAAAAAGGAAGTAGGGAAGTAAAAAAGGAAGTAAAAAAGTAAAAAAAAGGAAGTAAAAAAGGAAGTAGGGAAGTAAAAAAGGAAGTAAAAAAGTAAAAAAAAGGAAGTAAAAAAGTTTAAAAAAAAGGAAGTAAAAAAGGAAGTAAAAAAGTAAAAAAAGGAAGTAAAAAAGTAAAAAAAAAAGGAAGTAAAAAGGAAGTAAAAACGCAAAAAGGGAAGTAAAAAAGGAAGACACAAAAGTACAAAAGGAAATAAAAAAGGAAGTAAAAGACCGTCGATACGACACTAAAAGATATGACAAGATGAGATACGATACAATGAGCGGCGATAGGATACGATGATTTAAGATATGATAAATATTAAAGTCTTGAGGTAAATTTACTACTGAATCTGACTGAAACTAATTATCATGTTCAGCTTTCATTCAATAGGTTTCCTCATTCAGTCGATTCTTTGTTTAATCTATAAAATCAGAAGGAGATGAGATGAGATGAGATGTGATAGTCATGACTCGGCTCTGATACGAGCAAAGTAAAAAAGTAAAAAAAAGGGAAGTAAAAAAGGAAGTAAAAAAGTAAAAAAAAGGAAGTAGGGAAGTAAAAAAGTAAAAAAAAGGAAGTAGGGAAGTAAAAAAGTAAAAAAAAGGGAAGTAAAAAAGGAAGTAAAAAAGTAAAAAAAAGGAAGTAGGGAAGTAAAAAAGTAAAAAAAAGGAAGTAAAAAAGTAAAAAAAAGGAAGTAAAAAAGGAAGTAGGGAAGTAAAAAAAGAAGTAAAAAAGGAAGTAGGGAAGTAAAAAAGGAAGTAGGGAAGTAAAAAAGTTAAAAAAAAGGAAGTAAAAAAGTAAAAAAAGGAAGTAAAAAAGGAAGTAGGGAAGTAAAAAAGGAAGTAAAAAAGGAAGTAAAAAAGTAAAAAAAAGGAAGTAAAAAAGTAAAAAAAAAGGAAGTAAAAAAGGAAGTAGGGAAGTAAAAAAGTAAAAAAAAGGAAGTAGGGAAGTAAAAAAGGAAGTAGGGAAGTAAAAAAGGAAGTAGGGAAGTAAAAAAGTAAAAAAAAAGGAAGTAAAAAAGGAAGTAGGGAAGTAAAAAAGTAAAAAAAAGGAAGTAAAAAAGGAAGTAAAAAAGTAAAAAAAAGGAAGTAAAAAAGTAAAAAAAAGGAAGTAAAAAAGTAAAAAAAGGAAGTAAAAAAGGAAGTAGGGAAGTAAAAAAGTAAAAAAAAGGAAGTAGGGAAGTAAAAAAGGAAGACACAAAAGTACAAAAGGAAATAAAAAAGGAAGTAAAAGACCGTCGATACGACACGAAAAGATATGACAAGATGAGATACGATACAATGAGCGGCGATAGGATACGATGATTTAAGATATGATAAATATTAAAGTCTTGAGGTAAATTTACTACTGAATCTGACTGAAACTAATTATCATGTTCAGCTTTCATTCAATAGGTTTCCTCATTCAGTCGATTCTTTGTTTAATCTATAAAATCAGAAGGAGATGAGATGAGATGAGATGAGATGTGATAGTCATGACTCGGCTCTGATACGAGCAAAGTAAAAAAGTAAAAAAAAGAAAGTAGGGAAGTGAAAAAGGAAGTAAAAAAGTAAAAAAAAGGAAGTAAAAAAGGAAGTAGGGAAGTAAAAAAGGAAGTAAAAAAGTAAAAAAAAGGAAGTAAAAAAGTAAAAAAAAGGAAGTAGGGAAGTAAAAAAGGAAGTAAAAAAGTAAAAAAAAGGAAGTAAAAAAGGAAGTAAAAAAGGAAGTAGGGAAGTAAAAAAGTAAAAAAAAAGGAAGTAGGGAAGTAAAAAAGGAAGTAAAAAAGCAAAAAAAAGGAAGTAAAAAAGGAAGTAGGGAAGTAAAAAAGGAAGTAAAAAAGTAAAAAAAAGGGAAGTAAAAAAGGAAGTAAAAAAGTAAAAAAAAGGAAGTAGGGAAGTAAAAAAGTCAAAAAGGAAGTAAAAAAAGTAAAAAAAAGGAAGTAAAAAAGGAAGTAGGGAAGTAAAAAAGGAAGTAGGGAAGTAAAAAAGTAAAAAAGTAAAAAAAAGGAAGTAGGGAAGTAAAAAAGGAAGTAAAAAAGTAAAAAAAGAAGTAAAAAAGTAAAAAAAAGGAAGTAAAAAAGGAAGTAAAAAAGGAAGTAAAAAAGTAAAAAAAAGGAAGTAAAAAAAAAGGAAGTAAAAAAGGAAGTAGGGAAGTAAAAAAGTAAAAAAGTAAAAAAAAGGAAGTAAAAAAGTAAAAAAAAGGAAGTAAAAAAGTAAAAAAAAAGGAAGTAAAAAAGGAAGTAGGGAAGTAAAAAAGGAAGTAGGGAAGTAAAAAAGTAAAAAAGTAAAAAAAAGGAAGTAGGGAAGTAAAAAAGTAAAAAAAAGGAAGTAAAAAAGTAAAAAAAGGAAGTAAAAAAGGAAGTAAAAAAGGAAGTAAAAAAGGAAGTAAAAAGGTAAAAAAAAGGAAGTAAAAAAGTAAAAAAAGGAAGTAAAAACGGAAGTAAAAAAGGAAGTAAAAAAGTAAAAAAAAGGAAGTAAAAAAGTAAAAAAAGGAAGTAAAAAAGGAAGTAAAAAAGGAAGTAAAAAAGGAAGTAGGGAAGTAAAAAATTAAAAAAAAGGAAGTAAAAAAGTAAAAAAAGGAAGTAAAAAAGGAAGTAAAAAAGGAAGTAAAAAAGGAAGTAAAAACGTAAAAAGGGAAGTAAAAAAGGAAGACACAAAAGTACAAAAGGAAATAAAAAAGGAAGTAAAAGACCGTCGATACGACACGAAAAGATATGACAAGATGAGATACGATACAATGAGCGGCGATAGGATACGATGATTTAAGATATGATAAATATTAAAGTCTTGAGGTAAATTTACTACTGAATCTGACTGAAACTAATTATCATGTTCAGCTTTCATTCAATAGGTTTCCTCATTCAGTCGATTCTTTGTTTAATCTATAAAATCAGAAGGAGATGAGATGAGATGAGATGAGATGTGATAGTCATGACTCGGCTCTGATACGAGCAAAGTAAAAAAGTAAAAAAAAGGAAGTAGGGAAGTAAAAAAGTAAAAAAAAGGAAGTAAAAAAGTAAAAAAAAGGAAGTAAAAAAGTAAAAAAGGAAGTAAAAAAGTAAAAAAAAGGAAGTAAAAAAGTTAAAAAAAAGGAAGTAAAAAAGGAAGTAGGGAAGTAAAAAAGTAAAAAAGTAAAAAAAAGGAAGTAGGGAAGTAAAAAAGGAAGTAAAAAAGTAAAAAAAAGGAAGTAGGGAAGTAAAAAAGTAAAAAAGTAAAAAAGTAAAAAAAAGTAAGTTGGGAAGTAAAAAAGTAAAAAAAAGGAAGTAAAAAAGTAAAAAAAGGAAGTAGGGAAGTAAAAAAAGAAGTAAAAAAGGAAGTAGGGAAGTAAAAAAGGAAGTAAAAAAGTAAAAAAAAAAGAAGTAAAAAAGGAAGTAGGGAAGTAAAAAAGGAAGTAAAAAAGTAAAAAAAGGAAGTAAAAAAGGAAGTAGGGAAGTAAAAAAGTAAAAAAAAAAAGGAAGAAGGGAAGTAAAAAAGGAAGTAAAAAAGTAAAAAAAAGGAAGTAAAAAAGGAAGACACAAAAGTACAAAAGGAAATAAAAAAGGAAGTAAAAGAGTAAAAAAAGGAAATAAAAAAGGAAGTAAAAGACCGTCGATACGACACGAAAAGATATGACAAGATGAGATACGATACAATGAGCGGCGATAGGATACGATGATTTAAGATATGATAAATATTAAAGTCTTGAGGTAAATTTACTACTGAATCTGACTGAAACTAATTATCATGTTCAGCTTTCATTCAATAGGTTTCCTCATTCAGTCGATTCTTTGTTTAATCTATAAAATCAGAAGGAGATGAGATGAGATGAGATGTGATAGTCATGACTCGGCTCTGATACGAGCAAAGTAAAAAAGTAAAAAAAAGGAAGTAGGGAAGTAAAAAAGGAAGTAAAAAAGTAAAAAAAAGGAAGTAAAAAAGTTAAAAAAAAAAGAAGTAAAAAAGGAAGTAAAAAAGTAAAAAAAAGGAAGTAGGGAAGTAAAAAAGTAAAAAAAAGGAAGTAAAAAAGTAAAAAAAAGGAAGTAAAAAAGGAAGTAAAAAAGGAAGTAAAAAAGGAAGTAAAAAAGTAAAAAAAAGGAAGTAGGGAAGTAAAAAAGTAAAAAAAAGGAAGTAAAAAAGGAAGTAAAAAAGGAAGTAAAAAAGGAAGTAAAAAAGTAAAAAAAAGGAAGTAGGGAAGTAAAAAAGGAAGTAAGTAAAAAAGGGAGTAAAAAAGGAAGGGAAGTAAAAAGAAGTAAAAAAGGAAGTAAAAAAGGAAGTAAGGAAGTAAAAAAAGTAAAAAGGGAAATAAGAAAGTAAAAAATAAGGAAGGAAGGAAGTAAGAAAGGAAGTAAAAAAGGAAGGGAAGTAAAAAGAAGTAAAAAAGTAAAAACTAAGGAAGTAAAAAGGGAAGTAAAACAGTGAAAAATGAAGTAAGGAAGTAAAACAGGAAGGGAAGTAAAAAAAAGGAAGTAAGGAAGTAAAAAAGGAAGTAAGGAAGTAAAAAAGTAAAAACTAAGGAAGTAAAAAGGGAAGTAGGGAAGTAAAAAAGGAAGTAAGGAAGTAAAAAAGTAAAACAGGAAGGAAGTAAAAAAGGAAGTAAGTAAAAAAGGAAGTAAAAAAGGAAGGGAAGTAAAAAAATAAGTAAAAAATAAGTAAAAAATGAAAAAGAAAGGGAAATAAAAAGAAGTAAAAAAGTAAAAAAAAGGAAGTAAAAAAGGAAGTAAAAAAGTAAAAAAAGGAAGTAAAAAAGGAAGTAAAAAAGGAAGTAAAAAAGTAAAAAAAAGGAAGTAGGGAAGTAAAAAAGGAAGTAAAAAAGTAAAAAAAAGGAAGTAAATAAGTAAGTAGGGAAGTAAAAAAGGAAGTAAAAAAGGAAGTAGGGAAGTAAAAAAGTAAAAAAAAAAGGAAGTAGGGAAGTAAAAAAGGAAGTAAAAAAGAAAAAAAAGGAAGTAAAAAAGGAAGTAAAAAAGGAAAAAAAGGAAGTAAAAAAGGAAGTAGGGAAGTAAAAAAGGAAGTAGGGAAGTAAAAAAGGAAGTAGGGAAGTAAAAAAGTAAAAAAAAGGAAGTAAAAAAGTAAAAAAAAGGAAGTAAAAAAGGAAGTAAAAAAGGAAGTAAAAAAGTAAAAAAAAGGAAGTAGGGAAGTAAAAAAGGAAGTAAAAAAGTAAAAAAAAGGAAGTAAAAAAGGAAGTAAAAAAGGAAGTAAAAAAGTAAAAAAAAGGAAGTAGGGAAGTAAAAAAGGAAGTAAAAAAGTAAAAAAAAGGAAGTAAATAAGTAAGTAGGGAAGTAAAAAAGGAAGTAAAAAAGGAAGTAGGGAAGTAAAAAAGTAAAAAAAAAAGGAAGTAGGGAAGTAAAAAAGGAAGTAAAAAAGAAAAAAAAGGAAGTAAAAAAGGAAGTAAAAAAGGAAAAAAAGGAAGTAAAAAAGGAAGTAGGGAAGTAAAAAAGGAAGTAGGGAAGTAAAAAAGGAAGTAGGGAAGTAAAAAAGTAAAAAAAAGGAAGTAAAAAAGTAAAAAAAAGGAAGTAAAAAAGGAAGTAAAAAAGGAAGTAAAAAAGTAAAAAAAAGGAAGTAGGGAAGTAAAAAAGGAAGTAAAAAAGTAAAAAAAAGGAAGTAAAAAAGGAAGTAAAAAAGGAAGTAAAAAAGTAAAAAAAAGGAAGTAGGGAAGTAAAAAAGGAAGTAAAAAAGTTAAAAAAAAAGGAAGTAGGGAAGTAAAAAAGGAAGTAAAAAAGCAAAAAAAGGAAGTAAAAAAGGAAGTAAAAAAGGAAAAAAAGGAAGTAAAAAAGGAAGTAGGGAAGTAAAAAAGGAAGTAGGGAAGTAAAAAAGGAAGTAGGGAAGTAAAAAAGTAAAAAAAAAGGAAGTAAAAAAGAAAAAAAAAGGAAGTAAAAAAGGAAGTAAAAAAGGAAGTAAAAAAGGAAGTAAAAAAGTAAAAAAAAGGAAGTAAAAAAGGAAAAAAAAGGAAGTAAAAAAGGAAGTAAAAAAGGAAAAAAAGGAAGTAAAAAAGGAAGTAGGGAAGTAAAAAAGGAAGTAGGGAAGTAAAAAAGGAAGTAGGGAAGTAAAAAAGTAAAAAAAAGGAAGTAAAAAAGTAAAAAAAAGGAAGTAAAAAAGGAAGTAAAAAAGGAAGTAAAAAAGCAAAAAAAAAAGGAAGTAGGGAAGTAAAAAAGGAAGTAAAAAAGTAAAAAAAAGGAAGTAGGGAAGTAAAAAAGGAAGTAAAAAAGTAAAAAAGGAAGTAGCGAAGTAAAAAAGTAAAAAAGTAAAAAAAAGGAAGTAGGGAAGGAAAAAAGTAAAAAAAAGGAAGTAGGGAAGTAAAAAAGGAAGTAAAAAAGGAAGTAGGGAAGTAAAAAAGGAAGTAAAAAAGTAAAAAAAAGGAAGTAAAAAAGGAAGTAGGGAAGTAAAACAGGAAGGGAAGTAAAAAGAAGTAAAAAGGAAGCAAAAAAGGAAGTAAAAAAGGAAGTAAGGAAGTAAAAAAAGTAAAAAGGGAAATAAGAAAGTAAAAAAGGAAGGGAAGTAAAAAAGGAAGTAAAAAAGGAAGGGAAGTAAAAAGAAGTAAAAAAGGAAATAAAAAGGAAGTAAAAAAAGTAAAACAGGAAGGGAAGTAAAAAAATTCATGAATTCATTCATGAATGAATGAAAAAGAAAGGGAAGTAAAAAAGAAGTAAAAAAGGAAGTAAGGAAGTAAAAAAAGTAAAAAGGGAAATAAGAAAGTAAAAAATAAGGAAGGAAGGAAGTAAAAAAGGAAGCAAAAAAGGAAGTAAAAAAGGAAGTAAGGAAGTAAAAAAAGTAAAAAGGGAAATAAGAAAGTAAAAAATAAGGAAGGAAGGAAGTAAGAAAGGAAGTAAGTAAAAAAGGAAGTAAAAAAGGAAGGGAAGTAAAAAGAAGTAAAAAAGGAACTAAAAAGGAAGTAAAAAAGTAAAACAGGAAGGGAAGTAAAAAAGGAAGTAAAAAAGGAAGTAAGGAAATAAAAAAAGTAAAAAGAAAGGAAGGAAGGAAGTAAGAAAGGAAGTAAAAAGAAGTAAAAAAGTAAAAACTAAGGAAGTAAAACAGTAAAAAATGAAGTAAGGAAGTAAAAAAAGTAAAAAGAAGTAAAAAAGGAACTAAAAAGGAAGTAAAAAAGTAAAACAGGAAGGGAAGTAAAAAAGGAAATAAGGAAATAAAAAAAGTAAAAAGGGAAATAAGAAAGTAAAAAATAAGGAAGGAAGTAAAAAATAAGGAAGGAAGTAAAAAAAGTAAAACAGTAAAAAATGAAGTAAGGAAGTAAAACAGGAAGGGAAGTAAAAAAAAGGAAGTAAGGAAGTAAAAAAGGAAGTAAGGAAGTAAAACAGTAAAACAGGAAGGGAAGTAAAAAAGGAAGTAAATATATGTTTCCTTTAGTTATTCTCCTTATATGTGTCCTTTAGTTATTCTCCTTATATATGTTTCCTTTAGTTATTCTCCTTATATATGTTTCCTTTAGTTATTCTCCTTATATATGTTTCCTTTAGTTATTCTCCTTATATATGTGTCCTTTATTCTCCTTATATATGTTTCCTTTAGTTATTCTCCTTATATATGTGTCCTTTAGTTATTCTCCTTATATATGTGTCCTTTATTCTCCTTATATATGTTTCCTTTAGTTATTCTCCTTATATATGTGTCCTTTAGTTATTCTCCTTATATATGTGTCCTTTAGTTATTCTCCTTATATATGTTTCCTTTAGTTATTCTCCTTATATATGTGTCCTTTAGTTATTCTCCTTATATATGTTTCCTTTAGTTATTCTCCTTATATATGTTTCCTTTAGTTATTCTCCTTATATATGTTTCCTTTAGTTATTCTCCTTATATATGTTTCCTTTATTCTCCTTATATATGTTTCCTTTAGTTATTCTCCTTATATATGTTTCCTTTAGTTATTCTCCTTATATATGTTTCCTTTATTCTCCTTATATATGTGTCCTTTAGTTATTCTCCTTATATATGTTTCCTTTATTCTCCTTATATATGTTTCCTTTATTCTCCTTATATATGTTTCCTTTATTCTCCTTATATATGTTTCCTTTATTCTCCTTATATATGTTTCCTTTAGTTATTCTCCTTATATATGTTTCCTTTATTCTCCTTATATATGTTTCCTTTATTCTCCTTATATATGTGTCCTTTAGTTATTCTCCTTATATATGTGTCCTTTAGTTATTCTCCTTATATATGTGTCCTTTAGTTATTCTCCTTATATATGTTTCCTTTATTCTCCTTATATATGTTTCCTTTAGTTATTCTCCTTATATATGTTTCCTTTATTCTCCTTATATATGTTTCCTTTATTCTCCTTATATATGTGTCCTTTAGTTATTCTCCTTATATATGTGTCCTTTAGTTATTCTCCTTATATATGTGTCCTTTAGTTATTCTCCTTATATATGTTTCCTTTATTCTCCTTATATATGTTTCCTTTAGTTATTCTCCTTATATATGTGTCCTTTAGTTATTCTCCTTATATATGTGTCCTTTAGTTATTCTCCTTATATATGTTTCCTTTATTCTCCTTATATATGTTTCCTTTAGTTATTCTCCTTATATATGTTTCCTTTAGTTATTCTCCTTATATATGTGTCCTTTATTCTCCTTATATATGTTTCCTTTAGTTATTCTCCTTATATATGTTTCCTTTAGTTATTCTCCTTATATATGTGTCCTTTAGTTATTCTCCTTATATATGTGTCCTTTAGTTATTCTCCTTATATATGTTTCCTTTAGTTATTCTCCTTATATATGTTTCCTTTAGTTATTCTCCTTATATATGTGTCCTTTAGTTATTCTCCTTATATATGTTTCCTTTATTCTCCTTATATATGTTTCCTTTAGTTATTCTCCTTATATATGTTTCCTTTAGTTATTCTCCTTATATATGTTTCCTTTATTCTCCTTATATATGTGTCCTTTATTCTCCTTATATATGTGTCCTTTAGTTATTCTCCTTATATATGTTTCCTTTAGTTATTCTCCTTATATATGTTTCCTTTAGTTATTCTCCTTATATATGTTTCCTTTAGTTATTCTCCTTATATATGTGTCCTTTAGTTATTCTCCTTATATATGTTTCCTTTAGTTATTCTCCTTATATATGTTTCCTTTAGTTATTCTCCTTATATATGTTTCCTTTAGTTATTCTCCTTATATATGTTTCCTTTATTCTCCTTATATATGTTTCCTTTAGTTATTCTCCTTATATATGTTTCCTTTAGTTATTCTCCTTATATATGTTTCCTTTAGTTATTCTCCTTATATATGTTTCCTTTAGTTATTCTCCTTATATATGTTTCCTTTAGTTATTCTCCTTATATATGTGTCCTTTAGTTATTCTCCTTATATATGTTTCCTTTATTCTCCTTATATATGTTTCCTTTAGTTATTCTCCTTATATATGTGTCCTTTAGTTATTCTCCTTATATATGTTTCCTTTAGTTATTCTCCTTATATATGTGTCCTTTAGTTATTCTCCTTATATATGTTTCCTTTATTCTCCTTATATATGTTTCCTTTAGTTATTCTCCTTATATATGTTTCCTTTATTCTCCTTATATATGTTTCCTTTAGTTATTCTCCTTATATATGTTTCCTTTAGTTATTCTCCTTATATATGTTTCCTTTATTCTCCTTATATATGTTTCCTTTAGTTATTCTCCTTATATATGTTTCCTTTAGTTATTCTCCTTATATATGTGTCCTTTAGTTATTCTCCTTATATATGTGTCCTTTAGTTATTCTCCTTATATATGTTTCCTTTATTCTCCTTATATATGTGTCCTTTAGTTATTCTCCTTATATATGTTTCCTTTAGTTATTCTCCTTATATATGTGTCCTTTAGTTATTCTCCTTATATATGTTTCCTTTAGTTATTCTCCTTATATATGTGTCCTTTAGTTATTCTCCTTATATATGTGTCCTTTAGTTATTCTCCTTATATATGTGTCCTTTAGTTATTCTCCTTATATATGTTTCCTTTAGTTATTCTCCTTATATATGTTTCCTTTAGTTATTCTCCTTATATATGTTTCCTTTAGTTATTCTCCTTATATATGTGTCCTTTAGTTATTCTCCTTATATATGTTTCCTTTAGTTATTCTCCTTATATATGTTTCCTTTAGTTATTCTCCTTATATATGTTTCCTTTATTCTCCTTATATATGTTTCCTTTATTCTCCTTATATATGTGTCCTTTAGTTATTCTCCTTATATATGTTTCCTTTAGTTATTCTCCTTATATATGTTTCCTTTATTCTCCTTATATATGTGTCCTTTAGTTATTCTCCTTATATATGTGTCCTTTAGTTATTCTCCTTATATATGTGTCCTTTAGTTATTCTCCTTATATATGTTTCCTTTAGTTATTCTCCTTATATATGTTTCCTTTAGTTATTCTCCTTATATATGTGTCCTTTAGTTATTCTCCTTATATATGTTTCCTTTATTCTCCTTATATATGTTTCCTTTAGTTATTCTCCTTATATATGTTTCCTTTAGTTATTCTCCTTATATATGTTTCCTTTATTCTCCTTATATATGTTTCCTTTAGTTATTCTCCTTATATATGTTTCCTTTAGTTATTCTCCTTATATATGTTTCCTTTAGTTATTCTCCTTATATATGTTTCCTTTATTCTCCTTATATATGTTTCCTTTAGTTATTCTCCTTATATATGTGTCCTTTAGTTATTCTCCTTATATATGTTTCCTTTAGTTATTCTCCTTATATATGTTTCCTTTAGTTATTCTCCTTATATATGTGTCCTTTAGTTATTCTCCTTATATATGTTTCCTTTATTCTCCTTATATATGTTTCCTTTAGTTATTCTCCTTATATATGTTTCCTTTAGTTATTCACCTTATATATGTGTCCTTTAGTTATTCTCCTTATATATGTGTCCTTTAGTTATTCTCCTTATATATGTTTCCTTTAGTTATTCTCCTTATATATGTGTCCTTTAGTTATTCTCCTTATATATGTGTCCTTTAGTTATTCTCCTTATATATGTGTCCTTTAGTTATTCTCCTTATATATGTGTCCTTTAGTTATTCTCCTTATATATGTGTCCTTTAGTTATTCTCCTTATATATGTGTCCTTTAGTTATTCTCCTTATATATGTGTCCTTTAGTTATTCTCCTTATATATGTTTCCTTTAGTTATTCTCCTTATATATGTTTCCTTTAGTTATTCTCCTTATATATGTTTCCTTTAGTTATTCTCCTTATATATGTTTCCTTTAGTTATTCTCCTTATATATGTTTCCTTTAGTTATTCTCCTTATATATGTTTCCTTTAGTTATTCTCCTTATATATGTGTCCTTTAGTTATTCTCCTTATATATGTTTCCTTTAGTTATTCTCCTTATATATGTGTCCTTTAGTTATTCTCCTTATATATGTTTCCTTTAGTTATTCTCCTTATATATGTGTCCTTTAGTTATTCTCCTTATATATGTTTCCTTTAGTTATTCTCCTTATATATGTGTCCTTTAGTTATTCTCCTTATATATGTGTCCTTTAGTTATTCTCCTTATATATGTGTCCTTTAGTTATTCTCCTTATATATGTTTCCTTTAGTTATTCTCCTTATATATGTGTCCTTTAGTTATTCTCCTTATATATGTGTCCTTTAGTTATTCTCCTTATATATGTTTCCTTTAGTTATTCTCCTTATATATGTGTCCTTTAGTTATTCTCCTTATATATGTTTCCTTTAGTTATTCTCCTTATATATGTGTCCTTTATTCTCCTTATATATGTTTCCTTTAGTTATTCTCCTTATATATGTTTCCTTTAGTTATTCTCCTTATATATGTTTCCTTTATTCTCCTTATATATGTGTCCTTTAGTTATTCTCCTTATATATGTTTCCTTTAGTTATTCTCCTTATATATGTTTCCTTTAGTTATTCTCCTTATATATGTTTCCTTTAGTTATTCTCCTTATATATGTGTCCTTTAGTTATTCTCCTTATATATGTTTCCTTTAGTTATTCTCCTTATATATGTTTCCTTTAGTTATTCTCCTTATATATGTTTCCTTTATTCTCCTTATATATGTTTCCTTTAGTTATTCTCCTTATATATGTTTCCTTTAGTTATTCTCCTTATATATGTTTCCTTTAGTTATTCTCCTTATATATGTTTCCTTTAGTTATTCTCCTTATATATGTTTCCTTTAGTTATTCTCCTTATATATGTTTCCTTTAGTTATTCTCCTTATATATGTTTCCTTTATTCTCCTTATATATGTGTCCTTTAGTTATTCTCCTTATATATGTGTCCTTTAGTTATTCTCCTTATATATGTGTCCTTTAGTTATTCTCCTTATATATGTGTCCTTTATTCTCCTTATATATGTTTCCTTTAGTTATTCTCCTTATATATGTTTCCTTTAGTTATTCTCCTTATATATGTTTCCTTTAGTTATTCTCCTTATATATGTTTCCTTTATTCTCCTTATATATGTTTCCTTTAGTTATTCTCCTTATATATGTTTCCTTTAGTTATTCTCCTTATATATGTTTCCTTTAGTTATTCTCCTTATATATGTTTCCTTTAGTTATTCTCCTTATATATGTTTCCTTTAGTTATTCTCCTTATATATGTTTCCTTTAGTTATTCTCCTTATATATGTTTCCTTTATTCTCCTTATATATGTTTCCTTTAGTTATTCTCCTTATATATGTGTCCTTTAGTTATTCTCCTTATATATGTTTCCTTTAGTTATTCTCCTTATATATGTTTCCTTTAGTTATTCTCCTTATATATGTTTCCTTTAGTTATTCTCCTTATATATGTGTCCTTTAGTTATTCTCCTTATATATGTTTCCTTTAGTTATTCTCCTTATATATGTTTCCTTTATTCTCCTTATATATGTTTCCTTTAGTTATTCTCCTTATATATGTGTCCTTTAGTTATTCTCCTTATATATGTGTCCTTTAGTTATTCTCCTTATATATGTTTCCTTTATTCTCCTTATATATGTTTCCTTTAGTTATTCTCCTTATATATGTGTCCTTTAGTTATTCTCCTTATATATGTTTCCTTTATTCTCCTTATATATGTTTCCTTTAGTTATTCTCCTTATATATGTGTCCTTTAGTTATTCTCCTTATATATGTGTCCTTTAGTTATTCTCCTTATATATGTTTCCTTTAGTTATTCTCCTTATATATGTTTCCTTTAGTTATTCTCCTTATATATGTTTCCTTTATTCTCCTTATATATGTTTCCTTTAGTTATTCTCCTTATATATGTTTCCTTTATTCTCCTTATATATGTTTCCTTTATTCTCCTTATATATGTTTCCTTTAGTTATTCTCCTTATATATGTTTCCTTTATTCTCCTTATATATGTTTCCTTTAGTTATTCTCCTTATATATGTTTCCTTTATTCTCCTTATATATGTTTCCTTTATTCTCCTTATATATGTTTCCTTTAGTTATTCTCCTTATATATGTTTCCTTTATTCTCCTTATATATGTTTCCTTTAGTTATTCTCCTTATATATGTGTCCTTTAGTTATTCTCCTTATATATGTTTCCTTTAGTTATTCTCCTTATATATGTGTCCTTTAGTTATTCTCCTTATATATGTGTCCTTTAGTTATTCTCCTTATATATGTGTCCTTTATTCTCCTTATATATGTGTCCTTTAGTTATTCTCCTTATATATGTTTCCTTTATTCTCCTTATATATGTTTCCTTTAGTTATTCTCCTTATATATGTTTCCTTTAGTTATTCTCCTTATATATGTTTCCTTTAGTTATTCTCCTTATATATGTGTCCTTTAGTTATTCTCCTTATATATGTTTCCTTTAGTTATTCTCCTTATATATGTTTCCTTTAGTTATTCTCCTTATATATGTTTCCTTTATTCTCCTTATATATGTTTCCTTTAGTTATTCTCCTTATATATGTTTCCTTTAGTTATTCTCCTTATATATGTTTCCTTTAGTTATTCTCCTTATATATGTGTCCTTTAGTTATTCTCCTTATATATGTTTCCTTTATTCTCCTTATATATGTTTCCTTTAGTTATTCTCCTTATATATGTGTCCTTTAGTTATTCTCCTTATATATGTTTCCTTTAGTTATTCTCCTTATATATGTTTCCTTTAGTTATTCTCCTTATATATGTTTCCTTTAGTTATTCTCCTTATATATGTTTCCTTTACTTATTCTCCTTATATATGTTTCCTTTATTCTCCTTATATATGTGTCCTTTAGTTATTCTCCTTATATATGTTTCCTTTAGTTATTCTCCTTATATATGTTTCCTTTAGTTATTCTCCTTATATATGTGTCCTTTAGTTATTCTCCTTATATATGTTTCCTTTATTCTCCTTATATATGTTTCCTTTATTCTCCTTATATATGTTTCCTTTAGTTATTCTCCTTATATATGTGTCCTTTAGTTATTCTCCTTATATATGTTTCCTTTAGTTATTCTCCTTATATATGTTTCCTTTACTTATTCTCCTTATATATGTTTCCTTTATTCTCCTTATATATGTGTCCTTTAGTTATTCTCCTTATATATGTTTCCTTTAGTTATTCTCCTTATATATGTTTCCTTTAGTTATTCTCCTTATATATGTGTCCTTTAGTTATTCTCCTTATATATGTTTCCTTTATTCTCCTTATATATGTTTCCTTTATTCTCCTTATATATGTTTCCTTTAGTTATTCTCCTTATATATGTGTCCTTTATTCTCCTTATATATGTTTCCTTTATTCTCCTTATATATGTTTCCTTTAGTTATTCTCCTTATATATGTTTCCTTTATTCTCCTTATATATGTTTCCTTTAGTTATTCTCCTTATATATGTTTCCTTTATTCTCCTTATATATGTTTCCTTTAGTTATTCTCCTTATATATGTTTCCTTTATTCTCCTTATATATGTTTCCTTTATTCTCCTTATATATGTTTCCTTTATTCTCCTTATATATGTTTCCTTTAGTTATTCTCCTTATATATGTGTCCTTTAGTTATTCTCCTTATATATGTGTCCTTTAGTTATTCTCCTTATATATGTTTCCTTTAGTTATTCTCCTTATATATGTTTCCTTTATTCTCCTTATATATGTTTCCTTTAGTTATTCTCCTTATATATGTTTCCTTTAGTTATTCTCCTTATATATGTGTCCTTTAGTTATTCTCCTTATATATGTTTCCTTTAGTTATTCTCCTTATATATGTTTCCTTTAGTTATTCTCCTTATATATGTTTCCTTTAGTTATTCTCCTTATATATGTTTCCTTTAGTTATTCTCCTTATATATGTTTCCTTTAGTTATTCTCCTTATATATGTTTCCTTTAGTTATTCTCCTTATATATGTTTCCTTTAGTTATTCTCCTTATATATGTTTCCTTTAGTTATTCTCCTTATATATGTTTCCTTTAGTTATTCTCCTTATATATGTTTCCTTTAGTTATTCTCCTTATATATGTTTCCTTTAGTTATTCTCCTTATATATGTTTCCTTTATTCTCCTTATATATGTTTCCTTTAGTTATTCTCCTTATATATGTTTCCTTTAGTTATTCTCCTTATATATGTTTCCTTTAGTTATTCTCCTTATATATGTGTCCTTTAGTTATTCTCCTTATATATGTTTCCTTTAGTTATTCTCCTTATATATGTTTCCTTTAGTTATTCTCCTTATATATGTTTCCTTTAGTTATTCTCCTTATATATGTGTCCTTTAGTTATTCTCCTTATATATGTTTCCTTTAGTTATTCTCCTTATATATGTGTCCTTTATTCTCCTTATATATGTTTCCTTTAGTTATTCTCCTTATATATGTTTCCTTTAGTTATTCTCCTTATATATGTTTCCTTTAGTTATTCTCCTTATATATGTTTCCTTTAGTTATTCTCCTTATATATGTTTCCTTTAGTTATTCTCCTTATATATGTGTCCTTTAGTTATTCTCCTTATATATGTTTCCTTTAGTTATTCTCCTTATATATGTTTCCTTTAGTTATTCTCCTTATATATGTTTCCTTTATTCTCCTTATATATGTTTCCTTTAGTTATTCTCCTTATATATGTTTCCTTTAGTTATTCTCCTTATATATGTTTCCTTTAGTTATTCTCCTTATATATGTTTCCTTTAGTTATTCTCCTTATATATGTTTCCTTTAGTTATTCTCCTTATATATGTGTCCTTTAGTTATTCTCCTTATATATGTGTCCTTTAGTTATTCTCCTTATATATGTGTCCTTTAGTTATTCTCCTTATATATGTGTCCTTTATTCTCCTTATATATGTTTCCTTTACTTATTCTCCTTATATATGTTTCCTTTAGTTATTCTCCTTATATATGTTTCCTTTAGTTATTCTCCTTATATATGTTTCCTTTATTCTCCTTATATATGTTTCCTTTAGTTATTCTCCTTATATATGTTTCCTTTAGTTATTCTCCTTATATATGTTTCCTTTATTCTCCTTATATATGTTTCCTTTAGTTATTCTCCTTATATATGTGTCCTTTAGTTATTCTCCTTATATATGTTTCCTTTAGTTATTCTCCTTATATATGTTTCCTTTATTCTCCTTATATATGTTTCCTTTAGTTATTCTCCTTATATATGTGTCCTTTAGTTATTCTCCTTATATATGTTTCCTTTATTCTCCTTATATATGTTTCCTTTAGTTATTCTCCTTATATATGTGTCCTTTAGTTATTCTCCTTATATATGTTTCCTTTATTCTCCTTATATATGTTTCCTTTAGTTATTCTCCTTATATATGTGTCCTTTAGTTATTCTCCTTATATATGTGTCCTTTAGTTATTCTCCTTATATATGTTTCCTTTATTCTCCTTATATATGTTTCCTTTAGTTATTCTCCTTATATATGTTTCCTTTAGTTATTCTCCTTATATATGTTTCCTTTATTCTCCTTATATATGTTTCCTTTAGTTATTCTCCTTATATATGTTTCCTTTATTCTCCTTATATATGTTTCCTTTAGTTATTCTCCTTATATATGTTTCCTTTATTCTCCTTATATATGTTTCCTTTATTCTCCTTATATATGTGTCCTTTAGTTATTCTCCTTATATATGTTTCCTTTATTCTCCTTATATATGTTTCCTTTAGTTATTCTCCTTATATATGTTTCCTTTAGTTATTCTCCTTATATATGTTTCCTTTATTCTCCTTATATATGTTTCCTTTATTCTCCTTATATATGTGTCCTTTAGTTATTCTCCTTATATATGTTTCCTTTATTCTCCTTATATATGTTTCCTTTATTCTCCTTATATATGTTTCCTTTAGTTATTCTCCTTATATATGTTTCCTTTAGTTATTCTCCTTATATATGTTTCCTTTATTCTCCTTATATATGTTTCCTTTATTCTCCTTATATATGTGTCCTTTAGTTATTCTCCTTATATATGTTTCCTTTAGTTATTCTCCTTATATATGTTTCCTTTAGTTATTCTCCTTATATATGTTTCCTTTAGTTATTCTCCTTATATATGTTTCCTTTAGTTATTCTCCTTATATATGTTTCCTTTATTCTCCTTATATATGTTTCCTTTAGTTATTCTCCTTATATATGTGTCCTTTAGTTATTCTCCTTATATATGTTTCCTTTATTCTCCTTATATATGTTTCCTTTAGTTATTCTCCTTATATATGTGTCCTTTAGTTATTCTCCTTATATATGTTTCCTTTATTCTCCTTATATATGTTTCCTTTAGTTATTCTCCTTATATATGTTTCCTTTATTCTCCTTATATATGTTTCCTTTATTCTCCTTATATATGTGTCCTTTAGTTATTCTCCTTATATATGTTTCCTTTATTCTCCTTATATATGTTTCCTTTATTCTCCTTATATATGTTTCCTTTAGTTATTCTCCTTATATATGTTTCCTTTAGTTATTCTCCTTATATATGTTTCCTTTAGTTATTCTCCTTATATATGTTTCCTTTATTCTCCTTATATATGTTTCCTTTATTCTCCTTATATATGTTTCCTTTAGTTATTCTCCTTATATATGTTTCCTTTAGTTATTCTCCTTATATATGTTTCCTTTATTCTCCTTATATATGTTTCCTTTAGTTATTCTCCTTATATATGTTTCCTTTAGTTATTCTCCTTATATATGTTTCCTTTAGTTATTCTCCTTATATATGTGTCCTTTAGTTATTCTCCTTATATATGTTTCCTTTATTCTCCTTATATATGTTTCCTTTAGTTATTCTCCTTATATATGTTTCCTTTATTCTCCTTATATATGTTTCCTTTAGTTATTCTCCTTATATATGTTTCCTTTAGTTATTCTCCTTATATATGTGTCCTTTAGTTATTCTCCTTATATATGTTTCCTTTAGTTATTCTCCTTATATATGTTTCCTTTATTCTCCTTATATATGTTTCCTTTAGTTATTCTCCTTATATATGTTTCCTTTAGTTATTCTCCTTATATATGTTTCCTTTAGTTATTCTCCTTATATATGTTTCCTTTAGTTATTCTCCTTATATATGTTTCCTTTAGTTATTCTCCTTATATATGTGTCCTTTAGTTATTCTCCTTATATATGTTTCCTTTAGTTATTCTCCTTATATATGTTTCCTTTAGTTATTCTCCTTATATATGTGTCCTTTAGTTATTCTCCTTATATATGTTTCCTTTAGTTATTCTCCTTATATATGTGTCCTTTAGTTATTCTCCTTATATATGTTTCCTTTAGTTATTCTCCTTATATATGTTTCCTTTATTCTCCTTATATATGTTTCCTTTAGTTATTCTCCTTATATATGTTTCCTTTATTCTCCTTATATATGTGTCCTTTATTCTCCTTATATATTTTTCCTTTAGTTATTCTCCTTATATATGTTTCCTTTAGTTATTCTCCTTATATATGTGTCCTTTAGTTATTCTCCTTATATATGTTTCCTTTAGTTATTCTCCTTATATATGTGTCCTTTAGTTATTCTCCTTATATATGTTTCCTTTATTCTCCTTATATATGTTTCCTTTAGTTATTCTCCTTATATATGTTTCCTTTATTCTCCTTATATATGTTTCCTTTATTCTCCTTATATATGTTTCCTTTAGTTATTCTCCTTATATATGTTTCCTTTAGTTATTCTCCTTATATATGTTTCCTTTAGTTATTCTCCTTATATATGTTTCCTTTAGTTATTCTCCTTATATATGTTTCCTTTAGTTATTCTCCTTATATATGTGTCCTTTAGTTATTCTCCTTATATATGTGTCCTTTATTCTCCTTATATATGTTTCCTTTAGTTATTCTCCTTATATATGTGTCCTTTAGTTATTCTCCTTATATATGTTTCCTTTATTCTCCTTATATATGTTTCCTTTATTCTCCTTATATATGTGTCCTTTAGTTATTCTCCTTATATATGTTTCCTTTAGTTATTCTCCTTATATATGTGTCCTTTAGTTATTCTCCTTATATATGTTTCCTTTAGTTATTCTCCTTATATATGTGTCCTTTAGTTATTCTCCTTATATATGTTTCCTTTAGTTATTCTCCTTATATATGTTTCCTTTATTCTCCTTATATATGTGTCCTTTAGTTATTCTCCTTATATATGTTTCCTTTAGTTATTCTCCTTATATATGTGTCCTTTAGTTATTCTCCTTATATATGTTTCCTTTATTCTCCTTATATATGTTTCCTTTAGTTATTCTCCTTATATATGTTTCCTTTAGTTATTCTCCTTATATATGTGTCCTTTAGTTATTCTCCTTATATATGTTTCCTTTAGTTATTCTCCTTATATATGTTTCCTTTAGTTATTCTCCTTATATATGTTTCCTTTAGTTATTCTCCTTATATATGTTTCCTTTAGTTATTCTCCTTATATATGTGTCCTTTAGTTATTCTCCTTATATATGTGTCCTTTAGTTATTCTCCTTATATATGTGTCCTTTAGTTATTCTCCTTATATATGTGTCCTTTAGTTATTCTCCTTATATATGTGTCCTTTAGTTATTCTCCTTATATATGTTTCCTTTAGTTATTCTCCTTATATATGTTTCCTTTAGTTATTCTCCTTATATATGTTTCCTTTAGTTATTCTCCTTATATATGTTTCCTTTAGTTATTCTCCTTATATATGTTTCCTTTATTCTCCTTATATATGTGTCCTTTAGTTATTCTCCTTATATATGTTTCCTTTAGTTATTCTCCTTATATATGTTTCCTTTAGTTATTCTCCTTATATATGTGTCCTTTAGTTATTCTCCTTATATATGTTTCCTTTAGTTATTCTCCTTATATATGTGTCCTTTAGTTATTCTCCTTATATATGTGTCCTTTAGTTATTCTCCTTATATATGTGTCCTTTAGTTATTCTCCTTATATATGTGTCCTTTAGTTATTCTCCTTATATATGTGTCCTTTAGTTATTCTCCTTATATATGTTTCCTTTATTCTCCTTATATATGTGTCCTTTAGTTATTCTCCTTATATATGTGTCCTTTAGTTATTCTCCTTATATATGTTTCCTTTATTCTCCTTATATATGTTTCCTTTAGTTATTCTCCTTATATATGTTTCCTTTATTCTCCTTATATATGTTTCCTTTAGTTATTCTCCTTATATATGTTTCCTTTAGTTATTCTCCTTATATATGTTTCCTTTATTCTCCTTATATATGTTTCCTTTAGTTATTCTCCTTATATATGTTTCCTTTATTCTCCTTATATATGTGTCCTTTATTCTCCTTATATATTTTTCCTTTAGTTATTCTCCTTATATATGTTTCCTTTAGTTATTCTCCTTATATATGTGTCCTTTAGTTATTCTCCTTATATATGTTTCCTTTAGTTATTCTCCTTATATATGTTTCCTTTAGTTATTCTCCTTATATATGTGTCCTTTAGTTATTCTCCTTATATATGTGTCCTTTAGTTATTCTCCTTATATATGTTTCCTTTAGTTATTCTCCTTATATATGTGTCCTTTAGTTATTCTCCTTATATATGTTTCCTTTATTCTCCTTATATATGTTTCCTTTAGTTATTCTCCTTATATATGTTTCCTTTATTCTCCTTATATATGTTTCCTTTATTCTCCTTATATATGTTTCCTTTAGTTATTCTCCTTATATATGTTTCCTTTAGTTATTCTCCTTATATATGTTTCCTTTAGTTATTCTCCTTATATATGTTTCCTTTAGTTATTCTCCTTATATATGTTTCCTTTAGTTATTCTCCTTATATATGTGTCCTTTAGTTATTCTCCTTATATATGTGTCCTTTATTCTCCTTATATATGTTTCCTTTAGTTATTCTCCTTATATATGTGTCCTTTAGTTATTCTCCTTATATATGTTTCCTTTAGTTATTCTCCTTATATATGTTTCCTTTATTCTCCTTATATATGTGTCCTTTAGTTATTCTCCTTATATATGTTTCCTTTAGTTATTCTCCTTATATATGTGTCCTTTAGTTATTCTCCTTATATATGTTTCCTTTAGTTATTCTCCTTATATATGTTTCCTTTAGTTATTCTCCTTATATATGTTTCCTTTAGTTATTCTCCTTATATATGTTTCCTTTAGTTATTCTCCTTATATATGTGTCCTTTAGTTATTCTCCTTATATATGTGTCCTTTAGTTATTCTCCTTATATATGTGTCCTTTAGTTATTCTCCTTATATATGTGTCCTTTAGTTATTCTCCTTATATATGTGTCCTTTAGTTATTCTCCTTATATATGTTTCCTTTATTCTCCTTATATATGTGTCCTTTAGTTATTCTCCTTATATATGTTTCCTTTAGTTATTCTCCTTATATATGTTTCCTTTAGTTATTCTCCTTATATATGTTTCCTTTAGTTATTCTCCTTATATATGTTTCCTTTAGTTATTCTCCTTATATATGTTTCCTTTAGTTATTCTCCTTATATATGTTTCCTTTAGTTATTCTCCTTATATATGTGTCCTTTAGTTATTCTCCTTATATATGTTTCCTTTATTCTCCTTATATATGTTTCCTTTAGTTATTCTCCTTATATATGTGTCCTTTAGTTATTCTCCTTATATATGTTTCCTTTAGTTATTCTCCTTATATATGTGTCCTTTAGTTATTCTCCTTATATATGTTTCCTTTAGTTATTCTCCTTATATATGTGTCCTTTAGTTATTCTCCTTATATATGTTTCCTTTAGTTATTCTCCTTATATATGTTTCCTTTAGTTATTCTCCTTATATATGTGTCCTTTAGTTATTCTCCTTATATATGTTTCCTTTAGTTATTCTCCTTATATATGTGTCCTTTAGTTATTCTCCTTATATATGTTTCCTTTAGTTATTCTCCTTATATATGTGTCCTTTAGTTATTCTCCTTATATATGTTTCCTTTAGTCTCCTTATATATGTTTCCTTTAGTTATTCTCCTTATATATGTTTCCTTTAGTTATTCTCCTTATATATGTTTCCTTTAGTTATTCTCCTTATATATGTTTCCTTTAGTTATTCTCCTTATATATGTTTCCTTTAGTTATTCTCCTTATATATGTGTCCTTTAGTTATTCTCCTTATATATGTTTCCTTTAGTTATTCTCCTTATATATGTTTCCTTTAGTTATTCTCCTTATATATGTTTCCTTTAGTTATTCTCCTTATATATGTTTCCTTTAGTTATTCTCCTTATATATGTTTCCTTTAGTTATTCTCCTTATATATGTGTCCTTTAGTTATTCTCCTTATATATGTTTCCTTTAGTTATTCTCCTTATATATGTTTCCTTTAGTTATTCTCCTTATATATGTTTCCTTTAGTTATTCTCCTTATATATGTTTCCTTTAGTTATTCTCCTTATATATGTTTCCTTTAGTTATTCTCCTTATATATGTTTCCTTTAGTTATTCTCCTTATATATGTTTCCTTTAGTTATTCTCCTTATATATGTTTCCTTTATTCTCCTTATATATGTTTCCTTTAGTTATTCTCCTTATATATGTTTCCTTTAGTTATTCTCCTTATATATGTGTCCTTTAGTTATTCTCCTTATATATGTGTCCTTTAGTTATTCTCCTTATATATGTTTCCTTTAGTTATTCTCCTTATATATGTTTCCTTTAGTTATTCTCCTTATATATGTGTCCTTTAGTTATTCTCCTTATATATGTGTCCTTTAGTTATTCTCCTTATATATGTTTCCTTTAGTTATTCTCCTTATATATGTTTCCTTTAGTTATTCTCCTTATATATGTTTCCTTTATTCTCCTTATATATGTTTCCTTTAGTTATTCTCCTTATATATGTTTCCTTTAGTTATTCTCCTTATATATGTTTCCTTTAGTTATTCTCCTTATATATGTGTCCTTTAGTTATTCTCCTTATATATGTTTCCTTTAGTTATTCTCCTTATATATGTGTCCTTTAGTTATTCTCCTTATATATGTGTCCTTTAGTTATTCTCCTTATATATGTGTCCTTTAGTTATTCTCCTTATATATGTGTCCTTTAGTTATTCTCCTTATATATGTTTCCTTTAGTTATTCTCCTTATATATGTGTCCTTTAGTTATTCTCCTTATATATGTTTCCTTTAGTTATTCTCCTTATATATGTTTCCTTTAGTTATTCTCCTTATATATGTTTCCTTTAGTTATTCTCCTTATATATGTTTCCTTTAGTTATTCTCCTTATATATGTTTCCTTTAGTTATTCTCCTTATATATGTTTCCTTTATTCTCCTTATATATGTGTCCTTTAGTTATTCTCCTTATATATGTGTCCTTTAGTTATTCTCCTTATATATGTGTCCTTTAGTTATTCTCCTCATATATGTTTCCTTTAGTTATTCTCCTTATATATGTTTCCTTTAGTTATTCTCCTTATATATGTTTCCTTTAGTTATTCTCCTTATATATGTTTCCTTTATTCTCCTTATATATGTTTCCTTTAGTTATTCTCCTTATATATGTTTCCTTTAGTTATTCTCCTTATATATGTTTCCTTTAGTTATTCTCCTTATATATGTGTCCTTTAGTTATTCTCCTTATATATGTTTCCTTTAGTTATTCTCCTTATATATGTGTCCTTTAGTTATTCTCCTTATATATGTGTCCTTTAGTTATTCTCCTTATATATGTGTCCTTTAGTTATTCTCCTTATATATGTGTCCTTTAGTTATTCTCCTTATATATGTTTCCTTTATTCTCCTTATATATGTTTCCTTTAGTTATTCTCCTTATATATGTTTCCTTTAGTTATTCTCCTTATATATGTTTCCTTTAGTTATTCTCCTTATATATGTTTCCTTTAGTTATTCTCCTTATATATGTTTCCTTTAGTTATTCTCCTTATATATGTTTCCTTTAGTTATTCTCCTTATATATGTTTCCTTTAGTTATTCTCCTTATATATGTTTCCTTTAGTTATTCTCCTTATATATGTTTCCTTTAGTTATTCTCCTTATATATGTTTCCTTTAGTTATTCTCCTTATATATGTTTCCTTTAGTTATTCTCCTTATATATGTTTCCTTTAGTTATTCTCCTTATATATGTGTCCTTTAGTTATTCTCCTTATATATGTTTCCTTTAGTTATTCTCCTTATATATGTTTCCTTTAGTTATTCTCCTTATATATGTTTCCTTTATTCTCCTTATATATGTGTCCTTTAGTTATTCTCCTTATATATGTGTCCTTTAGTTATTCTCCTTATATATGTGTCCTTTAGTTATTCTCCTCATATATGTTTCCTTTAGTTATTCTCCTTATATATGTTTCCTTTAGTTATTCTCCTTATATATGTGTCCTTTAGTTATTCTCCTTATATATGTTTCCTTTAGTTATTCTCCTCATATATGTTTCCTTTAGTTATTCTCCTTATATATGTTTCCTTTAGTTATTCTCCTTATATATGTGTCCTTTAGTTATTCTCCTTATATATGTGTCCTTTAGTTATTCTCCTTATATATGTGTCCTTTAGTTATTCTCCTTATATATGTGTCCTTTAGTTATTCTCCTTATATATGTTTCCTTTAGTTATTCTCCTTATATATGTGTCCTTTAGTTATTCTCCTTATATATGTGTCCTTTAGTTATTCTCCTTATATATGTGTCCTTTAGTTATTCTCCTTATATATGTTTCCTTTAGTTATTCTCCTTATATATGTTTCCTTTAGTTATTCTCCTTATATATGTGTCCTTTAGTTATTCTCCTTATATATGTTTCCTTTAGTTATTCTCCTTATATATGTTTCCTTTAGTTATTCTCCTTATATATGTTTCCTTTAGTTATTCTCCTTATATATGTGTCCTTTAGTTATTCTCCTTATATATGTGTCCTTTAGTTATTCTCCTTATATATGTTTCCTTTAGTTATTCTCCTTATATATGTTTCCTTTAGTTATTCTCCTTATATATGTTTCCTTTATTCTCCTTATATATGTTTCCTTTAGTTATTCTCCTTATATATTTTTCCTTTAGTTATTCTCCTTATATATGTGTCCTTTAGTTATTCTCCTTATATATGTGTCCTTTAGTTATTCTCCTTATATATGTGTCCTTTAGTTATTCTCCTTATATATGTTTCCTTTAGTTATTCTCCTTATATATGTGTCCTTTAGTTATTCTCCTTATATATGTTTCCTTTAGTTATTCTCCTTATATATGTTTCCTTTAGTTATTCTCCTTATATATGTTTCCTTTAGTTATTCTCCTTATATATGTTTCCTTTAGTTATTCTCCTTATATATGTGTCCTTTAGTTATTCTCCTTATATATGTGTCCTTTAGTTATTCTCCTTATATATGTTTCCTTTATTCTCCTTATATATGTTTCCTTTATTCTCCTTATATATGTGTCCTTTAGTTATTCTCCTTATATATGTTTCCTTTAGTTATTCTCCTTATATATGTGTCCTTTAGTTATTCTCCTTATATATGTTTCCTTTAGTTATTCTCCTTATATATGTTTCCTTTAGTTATTCTCCTTATATATGTTTCCTTTAGTTATTCTCCTTATATATGTTTCCTTTAGTTATTCTCCTTATATATGTTTCCTTTAGTTATTCTCCTTATATATGTGTCCTTTAGTTATTCTCCTTATATATGTTTCCTTTAGTTATTCTCCTTATATATGTGTCCTTTAGTTATTCTCCTTATATATGTTTCCTTTATTCTCCTTATATATGTTTCCTTTAGTTATTCTCCTTATATATGTGTCCTTTAGTTATTCTCCTTATATATGTTTCCTTTAGTTATTCTCCTTATATATGTTTCCTTTAGTTATTCTCCTTATATATGTTTCCTTTAGTTATTCTCCTTATATATGTTTCCTTTAGTTATTCTCCTTATATATGTTTCCTTTAGTTATTCTCCTTATATATGTGTCCTTTAGTTATTCTCCTTATATATGTGTCCTTTAGTTATTCTCCTTATATATGTTTCCTTTAGTTATTCTCCTTATATATGTTTCCTTTAGTTATTCTCCTTATATATGTGTCCTTTAGTTATTCTCCTTATATATGTGTCCTTTAGTTATTCTCCTTATATATGTTTCCTTTATTCTCCTTATATATGTTTCCTTTAGTTATTCTCCTTATATATGTTTCCTTTATTCTCCTTATATATGTTTCCTTTAGTTATTCTCCTTATATATGTTTCCTTTAGTTATTCTCCTTATATATGTTTCCTCTAGTTATTCTCCTTATATATGTGTCCTTTAGTTATTCTCCTTATATATGTTTCCTTTAGTTATTCTCCTTATATATGTTTCCTTTATTCTCCTTATATATGTGTCCTTTAGTTATTCTCCTTATATATGTGTCCTTTAGTTATTCTCCTTATATATGTTTCCTTTATTTATTCTCCTTATATATGTTTCCTTTAGTTATTCTCCTTATATATGTTTCCTTTAGTTATTCTCCTTATATATGTTTCCTTTAGTTATTCTCCTTATATATGTTTCCTTTATTCTCCTTATATATGTGTCCTTTAGTTATTCTCCTTATATATGTGTCCTTTAGTTATTCTCCTTATATATGTGTCCTTTAGTTATTCTCCTTATATATGTTTCCTTTAGTTATTCTCCTTATATATGTTTCCTTTATTCTCCTTATATATGTTTCCTTTATTCTCCTTATATATGTGTCCTTTAGTTATTCTCCTTATATATGTTTCCTTTAGTTATTCTCCTTATATATGTTTCCTTTATTCTCCTTATATATGTGTCCTTTAGTTATTCTCCTTATATATGTTTCCTTTAGTTATTCTCCTTATATATGTTTCCTTTAGTTATTCTCCTTATATATGTGTCCTTTAGTTATTCTCCTTATATATGTGTCCTTTAGTTATTCTCCTTATATATGTTTCCTTTAGTTATTCTCCTTATATATGTTTCCTTTATTCTCCTTATATATGTGTCCTTTAGTTATTCTCCTTATATATGTTTCCTTTAGTTATTCTCCTTATATATGTTTCCTTTAGTTATTCTCCTTATATATGTTTCCTTTAGTTATTCTCCTTATATATGTTTCCTTTAGTTATTCTCCTTATATATGTGTCCTTTAGTTATTCTCCTTATATATGTTTCCTTTAGTTATTCTCCTTATATATGTTTCCTTTAGTTATTCTCCTTATATATGTTTCCTTTAGTTATTCTCCTTATATATGTGTCCTTTAGTTATTCTCCTTATATATGTTTCCTTTAGTTATTCTCCTTATATATGTTTCCTTTAGTTATTCTCCTTATATATGTTTCCTTTATTCTCCTTATATATGTGTCCTTTAGTTATTCTCCTTATATATGTTTCCTTTAGTTATTCTCCTTATATATGTGTCCTTTAGTTATTCTCCTTATATATGTGTCCTTTAGTTATTCTCCTTATATATGTTTCCTTTAGTTATTCTCCTTATATATGTTTCCTTTATTCTCCTTATATATGTTTCCTTTAGTTATTCTCCTTATATATGTTTCCTTTAGTTATTCTCCTTATATATGTTTCCTTTATTCTCCTTATATATGTTTCCTTTAGTTATTCTCCTTATATATGTTTCCTTTAGTTATTCTCCTTATATATGTTTCCTTTAGTTATTCTCCTTATATATGTGTCCTTTAGTTATTCTCCTTATATATGTTTCCTTTATTCTCCTTATATATGTGTCCTTTAGTTATTCTCCTTATATATGTTTCCTTTAGTTATTCTCCTTATATATGTGTCCTTTAGTTATTCTCCTTATATATGTTTCCTTTATTCTCCTTATATATGTGTCCTTTAGTTATTCTCCTTATATATGTTTCCTTTAGTTATTCTCCTTATATATGTTTCCTTTAGTTATTCTCCTTATATATGTGTCCTTTAGTTATTCTCCTTATATATGTGTCCTTTAGTTATTCTCCTTATATATGTGTCCTTTAGTTATTCTCCTTATATATGTTTCCTTTATTCTCCTTATATATGTTTCCTTTAGTTATTCTCCTTATATATGTGTCCTTTAGTTATTCTCCTTATATATGTTTCCTTTAGTTATTCTCCTTATATATGTTTCCTTTAGTTATTCTCCTTATATATGTTTCCTTTAGTTATTCTCCTTATATATGTTTCCTTTAGTTATTCTCCTTATATATGCTTCCTTTAGTTATTCTCCTTATATATGTGTCCTTTAGTTATTCTCCTTATATATGTTTCCTTTAGTTATTCTCCTTATATATGTTTCCTTTAGTTATTCTCCTTATATATGTTCCCTTTAGTTATTCTCCTTATATATGTGTCCTTTATTCTCCTTATATATGTTTCCTTTAGTTATTCTCCTTATATATGTTTCCTTTAGTTATTCTCCTTATATATGTTTCCTTTATTCTCCTTATATATGTTTCCTTTAGTTATTCTCCTTATATATGTTTCCTTTAGTTATTCTCCTTATATATGTGTCCTTTAGTTATTCTCCTTATATATGTTTCCTTTAGTTATTCTCCTTATATATGTTTCCTTTAGTTATTCTCCTTATATATGTGTCCTTTAGTTATTCTCCTTATATATGTTTCCTTTATTCTCCTTATATATGTTTCCTTTAGTTATTCTCCTTATATATGTGTCCTTTAGTTATTCTCCTTATATATGTTTCCTTTAGTTATTCTCCTTATATATGTTTCCTTTAGTTATTCTCCTTATATATGTGTCCTTTATTCTCCTTATATATGTTTCCTTTAGTTATTCTCCTTATATATGTTTCCTTTAGTTATTCTCCTTATATATGTTTCCTTTATTCTCCTTATATATGTTTCCTTTAGTTATTCTCCTTATATATGTGTCCTTTAGTTATTCTCCTTATATATGTTTCCTTTAGTTATTCTCCTTATATATGTTTCCTTTAGTTATTCTCCTTATATATGTTTCCTTTAGTTATTCTCCTTATATATGTGTCCTTTAGTTATTCTCCTTATATATGTTTCCTTTAGTTATTCTCCTTATATATGTTTCCTTTAGTTATTCTCCTTATATATGTTTCCTTTAGTTATTCTCCTTATATATGTTTCCTTTATTCTCCTTATATATGTGTCCTTTAGTTATTCTCCTTATATATGTGTCCTTTAGTTATTCTCCTTATATATGTGTCCTTTAGTTATTCTCCTTATATATGTTTCCTTTATTCTCCTTATATATGTGTCCTTTAGTTATTCTCCTTATATATGTTTCCTTTAGTTATTCTCCTTATATATGTGTCCTTTAGTTATTCTCCTTATATATGTGTCCTTTAGTTATTCTCCTTATATATGTTTCCTTTAGTTATTCTCCTTATATATGTTTCCTTTAGTTATTCTCCTTATATATGTTTCCTTTATTCTCCTTATATATGTGTCCTTTAGTTATTCTCCTTATATATGTTTCCTTTATTCTCCTTATATATGTTTCCTTTAGTTATTCTCCTTATATATGTTTCCTTTAGTTATTCTCCTTATATATGTGTCCTTTAGTTATTCTCCTTATATATGTTTCCTTTAGTTATTCTCCTTATATATGTGTCCTTTAGTTATTCTCCTTATATATGTTTCCTTTAGTTATTCTCCTTATATATGTTTCCTTTATTCTCCTTATATATGTTTCCTTTAGTTATTCTCCTTATATATGTTTCCTTTAGTTATTCTCCTTATATATGTGTCCTTTAGTTATTCTCCTTATATATGTGTCCTTTAGTTATTCTCCTTATATATGTTTCCTTTAGTTATTCTCCTTATATATGTGTCCTTTAGTTATTCTCCTTATATATGTTTCCTTTAGTTATTCTCCTTATATATGTTTCCTTTAGTTATTCTCCTTATATATGTTTCCTTTAGTTATTCTCCTTATATATGTGTCCTTTAGTTATTCTCCTTATATATGTTTCCTTTAGTTATTCTCCTTATATATGTTTCCTTTATTTATTCTCCTTATATATGTTTCCTTTATTCTCCTTATATATGTTTCCTTTATTTATTCTCCTTATATATGTGTCCTTTAGTTATTCTCCTTATATATGTGTCCTTTAGTTATTCTCCTTATATATGTTTCCTTTATTCTCCTTATATATGTTTCCTTTAGTTATTCTCCTTATATATGTGTCCTTTAGTTATTCTCCTTATATATGTTTCCTTTAGTTATTCTCCTTATATATGTTTCCTTTATTTATTCTCCTTATATATGTGTCCTTTAGTTATTCTCCTTATATATGTGTCCTTTAGTTATTCTCCTTATATATGTTTCCTTTATTCTCCTTATATATGTTTCCTTTAGTTATTCTCCTTATATATGTTTCCTTTAGTTATTCTCCTTATATATGTTTCCTTTAGTTATTCTCCTTATATATGTGTCCTTTAGTTATTCTCCTTATATATGTGTCCTTTAGTTATTCTCCTTATATATGTTTCCTTTAGTTATTCTCCTTATATATGTGTCCTTTAGTTATTCTCCTTATATATGTTTCCTTTAGTTATTCTCCTTATATATGTTTCCTTTAGTTATTCTCCTTATATATGTTTCCTTTAGTTATTCTCCTTATATATGTGTCCTTTAGTTATTCTCCTTATATATGTTTCCTTTAGTTATTCTCCTTATATATGCTTCCTTTAGTTATTCTCCTTATATATGTGTCCTTTAGTTATTCTCCTTATATATGTTTCCTTTAGTTATTCTCCTTATATATGTTTCCTTTAGTTATTCTCCTTATATATGCTTCCTTTAGTTATTCTCCTTATATATGTTTCCTTTAGTTATTCTCCTTATATATGTGTCCTTTAGTTATTCTCCTTATATATGTTTCCTTTAGTTATTCTCCTTATATATGTTTCCTTTAGTTATTCTCCTTATATATGCTTCCTTTAGTTATTCTCCTTATATATGTTTCCTTTAGTTATTCTCCTTATATATGTTTCCTTTATTCTCCTTATATATGTTTCCTTTAGTTATTCTCCTTATATATGTTTCCTTTAGTTATTCTCCTTATATATGTTTCCTTTAGTTATTCTCCTTATATATGTTTCCTTTAGTTATTCTCCTTATATATGTTTCCTTTAGTTATTCTCCTTATATATGTTTCCTTTAGTTATTCTCCTTATATATGTTTCCTTTAGTTATTCTCCTTATATATGTTTCCTTTAGTTATTCTCCTTATATATGTTTCCTTTAGTTATTCTCCTTATATATGTTTCCTTTAGTTATTCTCCTTATATATGTTTCCTTTAGTTATTCTCCTTATATATGTGTCCTTTAGTTATTCTCCTTATATATGTTTCCTTTAGTTATTCTCCTTATATATGTGTCCTTTAGTTATTCTCCTTATATATGTTTCCTTTAGTTATTCTCCTTATATATGTGTCCTTTATTCTCCTTATATATGTGTCCTTTAGTTATTCTCCTTATATATGTGTCCTTTAGTTATTCTCCTTATATATGTTTCCTTTAGTTATTCTCCTTATATATGTTTCCTTTAGTTATTCTCCTTATATATGTTTCCTTTAGTTATTCTCCTTATATATGTGTCCTTTAGTTATTCTCCTTATATATGTTTCCTTTAGTTATTCTCCTTATATATGTTTCCTTTAGTTATTCTCCTTATATATGTTTCCTTTAGTTATTCTCCTTATATATGTGTCCTTTAGTTATTCTCCTTATATATGTTTCCTTTAGTTATTCTCCTTATATATGTTTCCTTTAGTTATTCTCCTTATATATGTTTCCTTTAGTTATTCTCCTTATATATGTGTCCTTTAGTTATTCTCCTTATATATGTTTCCTTTAGTTATTCTCCTTATATATGTTTCCTTTAGTTATTCTCCTTATATATGTTTCCTTTAGTTATTCTCCTTATATATGTTTCCTTTATTCTCCTTATATATGTTTCCTTTAGTTATTCTCCTTATATATGTTTCCTTTAGTTATTCTCCTTATATATGTGTCCTTTAGTTATTCTCCTTATATATGTGTCCTTTATTCTCCTTATATATGTGTCCTTTAGTTATTCTCCTTATATATGTGTCCTTTAGTTATTCTCCTTATATATGTTTCCTTTAGTTATTCTCCTTATATATGTGTCCTTTAGTTATTCTCCTTATATATGTTTCCTTTAGTTATTCTCCTTATATATGTTTCCTTTAGTTATTCTCCTTATATATGTTTCCTTTAGTTATTCTCCTTATATATGTTTCCTTTATTCTCCTTATATATGTTTCCTTTAGTTATTCTCCTTATATATGTTTCCTTTATTCTCCTTATATATGTTTCCTTTAGTTATTCTCCTTATATATGTGTCCTTTAGTTATTCTCCTTATATATGTTTCCTTTAGTTATTCTCCTTATATATGTGTCCTTTAGTTATTCTCCTTATATATGTGTCCTTTAGTTATTCTCCTTATATATGTTTCCTTTAGTTATTCTCCTTATATATGTGTCCTTTAGTTATTCTCCTTATATATGTGTCCTTTAGTTATTCTCCTTATATATGTGTCCTTTAGTTATTCTCCTTATATATGTTTCCTTTAGTTATTCTCCTTATATATGTGTCCTTTAGTTATTCTCCTTATATATGTGTCCTTTAGTTATTCTCCTTATATATGTTTCCTTTAGTTATTCTCCTTATATATGTTTCCTTTAGTTATTCTCCTTATATATGTTTCCTTTAGTTATTCTCCTTATATATGTGTCCTTTAGTTATTCTCCTTATATATGTTTCCTTTAGTTATTCTCCTTATATATGTTTCCTTTAGTTATTCTCCTTATATATGTTTCCTTTATTCTCCTTATATATGTGTCCTTTAGTTATTCTCCTTATATATGTGTCCTTTAGTTATTCTCCTTATATATGTTTCCTTTAGTTATTCTCCTTATATATGTTTCCTTTAGTTATTCTCCTTATATATGTTTCCTTTAGTTATTCTCCTTATATATGTTTCCTTTAGTTATTCTCCTTATATATGTTTCCTTTAGTTATTCTCCTTATATATGTTTCCTTTAGTTATTCTCCTTATATATGTTTCCTTTATTCTCCTTATATATGTTTCCTTTAGTTATTCTCCTTATATATGTTTCCTTTAGTTATTCTCCTTATATATGTTTCCTTTAGTTATTCTCCTTATATATGTTTCCTTTAGTTATTCTCCTTATATATGTTTCCTTTAGTTATTCTCCTTATATATGTTTCCTTTATTCTCCTTATATATGTGTCCTTTAGTTATTCTCCTTATATATGTTTCCTTTATTCTCCTTATATATGTTTCCTTTAGTTATTCTCCTTATATATGTGTCCTTTAGTTATTCTCCTTATATATGTTTCCTTTATTCTCCTTATATATGTGTCCTTTATTCTCCTTATATATGTGTCCTTTAGTTATTCTCCTTATATATGTGTCCTTTAGTTATTCTCCTTATATATGTTTCCTTTAGTTATTCTCCTTATATATGTGTCCTTTAGTTATTCTCCTTATATATGTTTCCTTTAGTTATTCTCCTTATATATGTTTCCTTTAGTTATTCTCCTTATATATGTTTCCTTTATTCTCCTTATATATGTTTCCTTTAGTTATTCTCCTTATATATGTTTCCTTTAGTTATTCTCCTTATATATGTTTCCTTTAGTTATTCTCCTTATATATGTGTCCTTTAGTTATTCTCCTTATATATGTGTCCTTTAGTTATTCTCCTTATATATGTTTCCTTTATTCTCCTTATATATGTTTCCTTTAGTTATTCTCCTTATATATGTTTCCTTTAGTTATTCTCCTTATATATGTGTCCTTTAGTTATTCTCCTTATATATGTTTCCTTTAGTTATTCTCCTTATATATGTGTCCTTTAGTTATTCTCCTTATATATGTTTCCTTTAGTTATTCTCCTTATATATGTTTCCTTTAGTTATTCTCCTTATATATGTTTCCTTTAGTTATTCTCCTTATATATGTGTCCTTTAGTTATTCTCCTTATATATGTTTCCTTTAGTTATTCTCCTTATATATGTGTCCTTTAGTTATTCTCCTTATATATGTTTCCTTTAGTTATTCTCCTTATATATGTTTCCTTTAGTTATTCTCCTTATATATGTTTCCTTTAGTTATTCTCCTTATATATGTTTCCTTTAGTTATTCTCCTTATATATGTTTCCTTTATTCTCCTTATATATGTTTCCTTTATTCTCCTTATATATGTTTCCTTTAGTTATTCTCCTTATATATGTTTCCTTTAGTTATTCTCCTTATATATGTTTCCTTTAGTTATTCTCCTTATATATGTTTCCTTTAGTTATTCTCCTTATATATGTTTCCTTTAGTTATTCTCCTTATATATGTTTCCTTTAGTTATTCTCCTTATATATGTTTCCTTTAGTTATTCTCCTTATATATGTGTCCTTTAATTATTCTCCTTATATATGTTTCCTTTAGTTATTCTCCTTATATATGTTTCCTTTAGTTATTCTCCTTATATATGTTTCCTTTAGTTATTCTCCTTATATATGTTTCCTTTATTCTCCTTATATATGTTTCCTTTAGTTATTCTCCTTATATATGTGTCCTTTAGTTATTCTCCTTATATATGTTTCCTTTATTCTCCTTATATATGTTTCCTTTAGTTATTCTCCTTATATATGTGTCCTTTAGTTATTCTCCTTATATATGTTTCCTTTAGTTATTCTCCTTATATATGTTTCCTTTAGTTATTCTCCTTATATATGTTTCCTTTAGTTATTCTCCTTATATATGTTTCCTTTAGTTATTCTCCTTATATATGTGTCCTTTAGTTATTCTCCTTATATATGTTTCCTTTATTCTCCTTATATATGTTTCCTTTAGTTATTCTCCTTATATATGTTTCCTTTATTCTCCTTATATATGTTTCCTTTATTCTCCTTATATATGTTTCCTTTATTCTCCTTATATATGTTTCCTTTATTCTCCTTATATATGTTTCCTTTAGTTATTCTCCTTATATATGTTTCCTTTATTCTCCTTATATATGTGTCCTTTATTCTCCTTATATATGTTTCCTTTAGTTATTCTCCTTATATATGTTTCCTTTAGTTATTCTCCTTATATATGTGTCCTTTAGTTATTCTCCTTATATATGTTTCCTTTAGTTATTCTCCTTATATATGTGTCCTTTAGTTATTCTCCTTATATATGTTTCCTTTATTCTCCTTATATATGTTTCCTTTAGTTATTCTCCTTATATATGTGTCCTTTAGTTATTCTCCTTATATATGTGTCCTTTAGTTATTCTCCTTATATATGTTTCCTTTAGTTATTCTCCTTATATATGTTTCCTTTAGTTATTCTCCTTATATATGTTTCCTTTAGTTATTCTCCTTATATATGTGTCCTTTAGTTATTCTCCTTATATATGTGTCCTTTAGTTATTCTCCTTATATATGTTTCCTTTAGTTATTCTCCTTATATATGTGTCCTTTATTCTCCTTATATATGTTTCCTTTAGTTATTCTCCTTATATATGTTTCCTTTAGTTATTCTCCTTATATATGTGTCCTTTAGTTATTCTCCTTATATATGTGTCCTTTAGTTATTCTCCTTATATATGTTTCCTTTAGTTATTCTCCTTATATATGTTTCCTTTAGTTATTCTCCTTATATATGTTTCCTTTATTCTCCTTATATATGTTTCCTTTAGTTATTCTCCTTATATATGTTTCCTTTAGTTATTCTCCTTATATATGTTTCCTTTAGTTATTCTCCTTATATATGTTTCCTTTATTCTCCTTATATATGTTTCCTTTAGTTATTCTCCTTATATATGTTTCCTTTAGTTATTCTCCTTATATATGTTTCCTTTAGTTATTCTCCTTATATATGTTTCCTTTAGTTATTCTCCTTATATATGTTTCCTTTATTCTCCTTATATATGTTTCCTTTAGTTATTCTCCTTATATATGTTTCCTTTAGTTATTCTCCTTATATATGTTTCCTTTAGTTATTCTCCTTATATATGTGTCCTTTAGTTATTCTCCTTATATATGTTTCCTTTAGTTATTCTCCTTATATATGTTTCCTTTAGTTATTCTCCTTATATATGTTTCCTTTAGTTATTCTCCTTATATATGTGTCCTTTAGTTATTCTCCTTATATATGTTTCCTTTAGTTATTCTCCTTATATATGTTTCCTTTAGTTATTCTCCTTATATATGTTTCCTTTAGTTATTCTCCTTATATATGTGTCCTTTAGTTATTCTCCTTATATATGTGTCCTTTAGTTATTCTCCTTATATATGTTTCCTTTATTCTCCTTATATATGTTTCCTTTATTCTCCTTATATATGTGTCCTTTAGTTATTCTCCTTATATATGTTTCCTTTAGTTATTCTCCTTATATATGTGTCCTTTAGTTATTCTCCTTATATATGTTTCCTTTATTCTCCTTATATATGTTTCCTTTAGTTATTCTCCTTATATATGTTTCCTTTAGTTATTCTCCTTATATATGTTTCCTTTATTCTCCTTATATATGTTTCCTTTAGTTATTCTCCTTATATATGTGTCCTTTAGTTATTCTCCTTATATATGTTTCCTTTAGTTATTCTCCTTATATATGTTTCCTTTAGTTATTCTCCTTATATATGTGTCCTTTAGTTATTCTCCTTATATATGTTTCCTTTAGTTATTCTCCTTATATATGTTTCCTTTATTCTCCTTATATATGTTTCCTTTAGTTATTCTCCTTATATATGTTTCCTTTATTCTCCTTATATATGTTTCCTTTAGTTATTCTCCTTATATATGTTACCTTTAGTTATTCTCCTTATATATGTTTCCTTTAGTTATTCTCCTTATATATGTTTCCTTTATTCTCCTTATATATGTTTCCTTTAGTTATTCTCCTTATATATGTTTCCTTTATTCTCCTTATATATGTTTCCTTTATTCTCCTTATATATGTTTCCTTTAGTTATTCTCCTTATATATGTTTCCTTTATTCTCCTTATATATGTTTCCTTTAGTTATTCTCCTTATATATGTGTCCTTTAGTTATTCTCCTTATATATGTGTCCTTTAGTTATTCTCCTTATATATGTTTCCTTTAGTTATTCTCCTTATATATGTGTCCTTTAGTTATTCTCCTTATATATGTTTCCTTTAGTTATTCTCCTTATATATGTTTCCTTTAGTTATTCTCCTTATATATGTTTCCTTTAGTTATTCTCCTTATATATGTTTCCTTTAGTTATTCTCCTTATATATGTTTCCTTTATTCTCCTTATATATGTTTCCTTTAGTTATTCTCCTTATATATGTGTCCTTTAGTTATTCTCCTTATATATGTTTCCTTTAGTTATTCTCCTTATATATGTGTCCTTTAGTTATTCTCCTTATATATGTTTCCTTTATTCTCCTTATATATGTGTCCTTTAGTTATTCTCCTTATATATGTTTCCTTTAGTTATTCTCCTTATATATGTGTCCTTTAGTTATTCTCCTTATATATGTTTCCTTTATTCTCCTTATATATGTGTCCTTTAGTTATTCTCCTTATATATGTTTCCTTTAGTTATTCTCCTTATATATGTGTCCTTTATTCTCCTTATATATGTGTCCTTTAGTTATTCTCCTTATATATGTTTCCTTTATTCTCCTTATATATGTGTCCTTTAGTTATTCTCCTTATATATGTTTCCTTTAGTTATTCTCCTTATATATGTGTCCTTTAGTTATTCTCCTTATATATGTTTCCTTTAGTTATTCTCCTTATATATGTTTCCTTTATTCTCCTTATATATGTTTCCTTTAGTTATTCTCCTTATATATGTTTCCTTTAGTTATTCTCCTTATATATGTTTCCTTTAGTTATTCTCCTTATATATGTGTCCTTTAGTTATTCTCCTTATATATGTTTCCTTTATTCTCCTTATATATGTGTCCTTTAGTTATTCTCCTTATATATGTTTCCTTTAGTTATTCTCCTTATATATGTGTCCTTTAGTTATTCTCCTTATATATGTTTCCTTTAGTTATTCTCCTTATATATGTGTCCTTTAGTTATTCTCCTTATATATGTTTCCTTTATTCTCCTTATATATGTGTCCTTTAGTTATTCTCCTTATATATGTGTCCTTTAGTTATTCTCCTTATATATGTTTCCTTTATTCTCCTTATATATGTTTCCTTTATTCTCCTTATATATGTTTCCTTTAGTTATTCTCCTTATATATGTTTCCTTTAGTTATTCTCCTTATATATGTTTCCTTTAGTTATTCTCCTTATATATGTGTCCTTTAGTTATTCTCCTTATATATGTTTCCTTTAGTTATTCTCCTTATATATGTTTCCTTTAGTTATTCTCCTTATATATGTTTCCTTTAGTTATTCTCCTTATATATGTTTCCTTTAGTTATTCTCCTTATATATGTTTCCTTTATTCTCCTTATATATGTTTCCTTTAGTTATTCTCCTTATATATGTTTCCTTTAGTTATTCTCCTTATATATGTTTCCTTTAGTTATTCTCCTTATATATGTGTCCTTTAGTTATTCTCCTTATATATGTTTCCTTTATTCTCCTTATATATGTGTCCTTTAGTTATTCTCCTTATATATGTGTCCTTTAGTTATTCTCCTTATATATGTTTCCTTTAGTTATTCTCCTTATATATGTTTCCTTTAGTTATTCTCCTTATATATGTGTCCTTTAGTTATTCTCCTTATATATGTTTCCTTTATTCTCCTTATATATGTTTCCTTTAGTTATTCTCCTTATATATGTTTCCTTTATTCTCCTTATATATGTTTCCTTTAGTTATTCTCCTTATATATGTTTCCTTTAGTTATTCTCCTTATATATGTTTCCTTTAGTTATTCTCCTTATATATGTTTCCTTTAGTTATTCTCCTTATATATGTGTCCTTTATTCTCCTTATATATGTGTCCTTTAGTT
The DNA here is from genome assembly GCF_027409825.1 of Scomber japonicus. Lineage (NCBI taxonomy): Eukaryota > Metazoa > Chordata > Actinopteri > Scombriformes > Scombridae > Scomber > Scomber japonicus. The sequence continues at coordinate 37,066,193 of NC_070584.1, forward strand.
ATTCTCCTTATATATGTTTCCTTTAGTTATTCTCCTTATATATGTGTCCTTTAGTTATTCTCCTTATATATGTTTCCTTTAGTTATTCTCCTTATATATGTTTCCTTTAGTTATTCTCCTTATATATGTTTCCTTTAGTTATTCTCCTTATATATGTTTCCTTTAGTTATTCTCCTTATATATGTGTCCTTTAGTTATTCTCCTTATATATGTTTCCTTTAGTTATTCTCCTTATATATGTGTCCTTTATTCTCCTTATATATGTTTCCTTTAGTTATTCTCCTTATATATGTTTCCTTTAGTTATTCTCCTTATATATGTGTCCTTTATTCTCCTTATATATGTTTCCTTTAGTTATTCTCCTTATATATGTGTCCTTTAGTTATTCTCCTTATACATGTTTCCTTTAGTTATTCTCCTTATATATGTTTCCTTTAGTTATTCTCCTTATATATGTTTCCTTTAGTTATTCTCCTTATATATGTTTCCTTTAGTTATTCTCCTTATATATGTTTCCTTTAGTTATTCTCCTTATATATGTTTCCTTTATTCTCCTTATATATGTTTCCTTTATTCTCCTTATATATGTGTCCTTTAGTTATTCTCCTTATATATGTTTCCTTTAGTTATTCTCCTTATATATGTTTCCTTTAGTTATTCTCCTTATATATGTGTCCTTTAGTTATTCTCCTTATATATGTGTCCTTTAGTTATTCTCCTTATATATGTGTCCTTTAGTTATTCTCCTTATATATGTTTCCTTTAGTTATTCTCCTTATATATGTTTCCTTTAGTTATTCTCCTTATATATGTGTCCTTTAGTTATTCTCCTTATATATGTGTCCTTTAGTTATTCTCCTTATATATGTGTCCTTTATTCTCCTTATATATGTTTCCTTTAGTTATTCTCCTTATATATGTGTCCTTTAGTTATTCTCCTTATATATGTGTCCTTTAGTTATTCTCCTTATATATGTGTCCTTTATTCTCCTTATATATGTTTCCTTTAGTTATTCTCCTTATATATGTTTCCTTTAGTTATTCTCCTTATATATGTTTCCTTTATTCTCCTTATATATGTGTCCTTTAGTTATTCTCCTTATATATGTTTCCTTTAGTTATTCTCCTTATATATGTTTCCTTTAGTTATTCTCCTTATATATGTGTCCTTTAGTTATTCTCCTTATATATGTGTCCTTTAGTTATTCTCCTTATATATGTGTCCTTTAGTTATTCTCCTTATATATGTTTCCTTTAGTTATTCTCCTTATATATGTTTCCTTTAGTTATTCTCCTTATATATGTGTCCTTTAGTTATTCTCCTTATATATGTGTCCTTTAGTTATTCTCCTTATATATGTGTCCTTTAGTTATTCTCCTTATATATGTGTCCTTTAGTTATTCTCCTTATATATGTTTCCTTTAGTTATTCTCCTTATATATGTTTCCTTTAGTTATTCTCCTTATATATGTGTCCTTTAGTTATTCTCCTTATATATGTGTCCTTTAGTTATTCTCCTTATATATGTGTCCTTTAGTTATTCTCCTTATATATGTTTCCTTTATTCTCCTTATATATGTGTCCTTTAGTTATTCTCCTTATATATGTGTCCTTTATTCTCCTTATATATGTTTCCTTTATTCTCCTTATATATGTTTCCTTTATTCTCCTTATATATGTTTCCTTTAGTTATTCTCCTTATATATGTGTCCTTTAGTTATTCTCCTTATATATGTTTCCTTTAGTTATTCTCCTTATATATGTTTCCTTTAGTTATTCTCCTTATATATGTTTCCTTTATTCTCCTTATATATGTTTCCTTTATTCTCCTTATATATGTGTCCTTTAGTTATTCTCCTTATATATGTGTCCTTTAGTTATTCTCCTTATATATGTTTCCTTTATTCTCCTTATATATGTTTCCTTTAGTTATTCTCCTTATATATGTGTCCTTTAGTTATTCTCCTTATATATGTTTCCTTTAGTTATTCTCCTTATATATGTGTCCTTTAGTTATTCTCCTTATATATGTGTCCTTTAGTTATTCTCCTTATATATGTGTCCTTTATTCTCCTTATATATGTTTCCTTTAGTTATTCTCCTTATATATGTTTCCTTTAGTTATTCTCCTTATATATGTTTCCTTTAGTTATTCTCCTTATATATGTTTCCTTTAGTTATTCTCCTTATATATGTGTCCTTTAGTTATTCTCCTTATATATGTGTCCTTTAGTTATTCTCCTTATATATGTTTCCTTTAGTTATTCTCCTTATATATGTTTCCTTTAGTTATTCTCCTTATATATGTTTCCTTTAGTTATTCTCCTTATATATGTTTCCTTTATTCTCCTTATATATGTGTCCTTTAGTTATTCTCCTTATATATGTTTCCTTTAGTTATTCTCCTTATATATGTGTCCTTTAGTTATTCTCCTTATATATGTGTCCTTTAGTTATTCTCCTTATATATGTTTCCTTTAGTTATTCTCCTTATATATGTGTCCTTTAGTTATTCTCCTTATATATGTGTCCTTTAGTTATTCTCCTTATATATGTTTCCTTTAGTTATTCTCCTTATATATGTTTCCTTTAGTTATTCTCCTTATATATGTGTCCTTTAGTTATTCTCCTTATATATGTTTCCTTTAGTTATTCTCCTTATATATGTGTCCTTTAGTTATTCTCCTTATATATGTGTCCTTTAGTTATTCTCCTTATATATGTGTCCTTTAGTTATTCTCCTTATATATGTTTCCTTTATTCTCCTTATATATGTTTCCTTTAGTTATTCTCCTTATATATGTGTCCTTTAGTTATTCTCCTTATATATGTGTCCTTTAGTTATTCTCCTTATATATGTGTCCTTTAGTTATTCTCCTTATATATGTGTCCTTTATTCTCCTTATATATGTTTCCTTTAGTTATTCTCCTTATATATGTTTCCTTTAGTTATTCTCCTTATATATGTTTCCTTTAGTTATTCTCCTTATATATGTTTCCTTTAGTTATTCTCCTTATATATGTGTCCTTTAGTTATTCTCCTTATATATGTGTCCTTTAGTTATTCTCCTTATATATGTTTCCTTTAGTTATTCTCCTTATATATGTTTCCTTTAGTTATTCTCCTTATATATGTTTCCTTTAGTTATTCTCCTTATATATGTTTCCTTTATTCTCCTTATATATGTGTCCTTTAGTTATTCTCCTTATATATGTTTCCTTTAGTTATTCTCCTTATATATGTTTCCTTTAGTTATTCTCCTTATATATGTTTCCTTTATTCTCCTTATATATGTTTCCTTTAGTTATTCTCCTTATATATGTGTCCTTTAGTTATTCTCCTTATATATGTTTCCTTTAGTTATTCTCCTTATATATGTTTCCTTTAGTTATTCTCCTTATATATGTTTCCTTTATTCTCCTTATATATGTTTCCTTTATTCTCCTTATATATGTGTCCTTTAGTTATTCTCCTTATATATGTTTCCTTTAGTTATTCTCCTTATATATGTTTCCTTTATTCTCCTTATATATGTGTCCTTTAGTTATTCTCCTTATATATGTTTCCTTTAGTTATTCTCCTTATATATGTGTCCTTTATTCTCCTTATATATGTTTCCTTTAGTTATTCTCCTTATATATGTGTCCTTTAGTTATTCTCCTTATATATGTTTCCTTTAGTTATTCTCCTTATATATGTTTCCTTTAGTTATTCTCCTTATATATGTTTCCTTTAGTTATTCTCCTTATATATGTTTCCTTTAGTTATTCTCCTTATATATGTGTCCTTTAGTTATTCTCCTTATATATGTGTCCTTTAGTTATTCTCCTTATATATGTTTCCTTTAGTTATTCTCCTTATATATGTTTCCTTTAGTTATTCTCCTTATATATGTGTCCTTTAGTTATTCTCCTTATATATGTTTCCTTTAGTTATTCTCCTTATATATGTTTCCTTTAGTTATTCTCCTTATATATGTTTCCTTTAGTTATTCTCCTTATATATGTTTCCTTTAGTTATTCTCCTTATATATGTTTCCTTTAGTTATTCTCCTTATATATGTGTCCTTTAGTTATTCTCCTTATATATGTTTCCTTTAGTTATTCTCCTTATATATGTGTCCTTTAGTTATTCTCCTTATATATGTTTCCTTTAGTTATTCTCCTTATATATGTGTCCTTTAGTTATTCTCCTTATATATGTTTCCTTTAGTTATTCTCCTTATATATGTTTCCTTTAGTTATTCTCCTTATATATGTTTCCTTTAGTTATTCTCCTTATATATGTTTCCTTTAGTTATTCTCCTTATATATGTTTCCTTTAGTTATTCTCCTTATATATGTTTCCTTTAGTTATTCTCCTTATATATGTTTCCTTTAGTTATTCTCCTTATATATGTTTCCTTTATTCTCCTTATATATGTTTCCTTTAGTTATTCTCCTTATATATGTTTCCTTTAGTTATTCTCCTTATATATGTGTCCTTTAGTTATTCTCCTTATATATGTTTCCTTTAGTTATTCTCCTTATATATGTTTCCTTTAGTTATTCTCCTTATATATGTTTCCTTTAGTTATTCTCCTTATATATGTTTCCTTTATTCTCCTTATATATGTTTCCTTTAGTTATTCTCCTTATATATGTTTCCTTTATTCTCCTTATATATGTTTCCTTTAGTTATTCTCCTTATATATGTTTCCTTTAGTTATTCTCCTTATATATGTTTCCTTTAGTTATTCTCCTTATATATGTTTCCTTTAGTTATTCTCCTTATATATGTTTCCTTTAGTTATTCTCCTTATATATGTTTCCTTTAGTTATTCTCCTTATATATGTTTCCTTTAGTTATTCTCCTTATATATGTTTCCTTTATTCTCCTTATATATGTTTCCTTTAGTTATTCTCCTTATATATGTTTCCTTTAGTTATTCTCCTTATATATGTTTCCTTTAGTTATTCTCCTTATATATGTGTCCTTTAGTTATTCTCCTTATATATGTTTCCTTTAGTTATTCTCCTTATATATGTTTCCTTTATTCTCCTTATATATGTTTCCTTTAGTTATTCTCCTTATATATGTTTCCTTTATTCTCCTTATATATGTTTCCTTTAGTTATTCTCCTTATATATGTTTCCTTTAGTTATTCTCCTTATATATGTTTCCTTTATTCTCCTTATATATGTTTCCTTTAGTTATTCTCCTTATATATGTTTCCTTTAGTTATTCTCCTTATATATGTGTCCTTTAGTTATTCTCCTTATATATGTTTCCTTTAGTTATTCTCCTTATATATGTTTCCTTTAGTTATTCTCCTTATATATGTTTCCTTTAGTTATTCTCCTTATATATGTGTCCTTTATTCTCCTTATATATGTTTCCTTTAGTTATTCTCCTTATATATGTGTCCTTTATTCTCCTTATATATGTTTCCTTTAGTTATTCTCCTTATATATGTGTCCTTTAGTTATTCTCCTTATATATGTTTCCTTTAGTTATTCTCCTTATATATGTGTCCTTTAGTTATTCTCCTTATATATGTGTCCTTTAGTTATTCTCCTTATATATGTTTCCTTTAGTTATTCTCCTTATATATGTGTCCTTTAGTTATTCTCCTTATATATGTTTCCTTTAGTTATTCTCCTTATATATGTTTCCTTTAGTTATTCTCCTTATATATGTTTCCTTTAGTTATTCTCCTTATATATGTTTCCTTTAGTTATTCTCCTTATATATGTTTCCTTTAGTTATTCTCCTTATATATGTTTCCTTTATTCTCCTTATATATGTTTCCTTTAGTTATTCTCCTTATATATGTTTCCTTTAGTTATTCTCCTTATATATGTTTCCTTTATTCTCCTTATATATGTGTCCTTTAGTTATTCTCCTTATATATGTTTCCTTTAGTTATTCTCCTTATATATGTTTCCTTTAGTTATTCTCCTTATATATGTTTCCTTTAGTTATTCTCCTTATATATGTTTCCTTTAGTTATTCTCCTTATATATGTTTCCTTTAGTTATTCTCCTTATATATGTGTCCTTTAGTTATTCTCCTTATATATGTTTCCTTTAGTTATTCTCCTTATATATGTTTCCTTTAGTTATTCTCCTTATATATGTTTCCTTTAGTTATTCTCCTTATATATGTGTCCTTTAGTTATTCTCCTTATATATGTGTCCTTTAGTTATTCTCCTTATATATGTGTCCTTTATTCTCCTTATATATGTTTCCTTTAGTTATTCTCCTTATATATGTTTCCTTTATTCTCCTTATATATGTTTCCTTTATTCTCCTTATATATGTGTCCTTTATTCTCCTTATATATGTTTCCTTTAGTTATTCTCCTTATATATGTGTCCTTTAGTTATTCTCCTTATATATGTGTCCTTTAGTTATTCTCCTTATATATGTTTCCTTTAGTTATTCTCCTTATATATGTTTCCTTTAGTTATTCTCCTTATATATGTTTCCTTTATTCTCCTTATATATGTGTCCTTTAGTTATTCTCCTTATATATGTTTCCTTTAGTTATTCTCCTTATATATGTGTCCTTTAGTTATTCTCCTTATATATGTTTCCTTTATTCTCCTTATATATGTGTCCTTTAGTTATTCTCCTTATATATGTTTCCTTTAGTTATTCTCCTTATATATGTTTCCTTTAGTTATTCTCCTTATATATGTTTCCTTTAGTTATTCTCCTTATATATGTGTCCTTTATTCTCCTTATATATGTTTCCTTTAGTTATTCTCCTTATATATGTTTCCTTTATTCTCCTTATATATGTTTCCTTTAGTTATTCTCCTTATATATGTTTCCTTTAGTTATTCTCCTTATATATGTTTCCTTTATTCTCCTTATATATGTTTCCTTTATTCTCCTTATATATGTGTCCTTTAGTTATTCTCCTTATATATGTTTCCTTTAGTTATTCTCCTTATATATGTGTCCTTTAGTTATTCTCCTTATATATGTGTCCTTTAGTTATTCTCCTTATATATGTGTCCTTTAGTTATTCTCCTTATATATGTTTCCTTTAGTTATTCTCCTTATATATGTTTCCTTTATTCTCCTTATATATGTTTCCTTTAGTTATTCTCCTTATATATGTTTCCTTTATTCTCCTTATATATGTTTCCTTTAGTTATTCTCCTTATATATGTTTCCTTTAGTTATTCTCCTTATATATGTGTCCTTTAGTTATTCTCCTTATATATGTGTCCTTTAGTTATTCTCCTTATATATGTTTCCTTTAGTTATTCTCCTTATATATGTTTCCTTTATTCTCCTTATATATGTGTCCTTTAGTTATTCTCCTTATATATGTGTCCTTTAGTTATTCTCCTTATATATGTTTCCTTTATTTATTCTCCTTATATATGTTTCCTTTATTCTCCTTATATATGTGTCCTTTAGTTATTCTCCTTATATATGTTTCCTTTAGTTATTCTCCTTATATATGTTTCCTTTATTCTCCTTATATATGTTTCCTTTATTCTCCTTATATATGTGTCCTTTAGTTATTCTCCTTATATATGTTTCCTTTATTCTCCTTATATATGTTTCCTTTAGTTATTCTCCTTATATATGTTTCCTTTAGTTATTCTCCTTATATATGTTTCCTTTAGTTATTCTCCTTATATATGTGTCCTTTATTCTCCTTATATATGTTTCCTTTAGTTATTCTCCTTATATATGTTTCCTTTAGTTATTCTCCTTATATATGTTTCCTTTAGTTATTCTCCTTATATATGTGTCCTTTAGTTATTCTCCTTATATATGTGTCCTTTAGTTATTCTCCTTATATATGTGTCCTTTAGTTATTCTCCTTATATATGTTTCCTTTAGTTATTCTCCTTATATATGTGTCCTTTAGTTATTCTCCTTATATATGTTTCCTTTAGTTATTCTCCTTATATATGTTTCCTTTATTCTCCTTATATATGTTTCCTTTATTCTCCTTATATATGTTTCCTTTATTCTCCTTATATATGTTTCCTTTATTCTCCTTATATATGTTTCCTTTAGTTATTCTCCTTATATATGTGTCCTTTAGTTATTCTCCTTATATATGTTTCCTTTAGTTATTCTCCTTATATATGTTTCCTTTAGTTATTCTCCTTATATATGTTTCCTTTAGTTATTCTCCTTATATATGTTTCCTTTATTCTCCTTATATATGTTTCCTTTAGTTATTCTCCTTATATATGTGTCCTTTAGTTATTCTCCTTATATATGTTTCCTTTAGTTATTCTCCTTATATATGTTTCCTTTAGTTATTCTCCTTATATATGTGTCCTTTAGTTATTCTCCTTATATATGTTTCCTTTAGTTATTCTCCTTATATATGTTTCCTTTATTCTCCTTATATATGTTTCCTTTAGTTATTCTCCTTATATATGTTTCCTTTATTCTCCTTATATATGTTTCCTTTAGTTATTCTCCTTATATATGTTACCTTTAGTTATTCTCCTTATATATGTTTCCTTTAGTTATTCTCCTTATATATGTTTCCTTTATTCTCCTTATATATGTTTCCTTTAGTTATTCTCCTTATATATGTTTCCTTTATTCTCCTTATATATGTGTCCTTTAGTTATTCTCCTTATATATGTTTCCTTTAGTTATTCTCCTTATATATGTTTCCTTTAGTTATTCTCCTTATATATGTTTCCTTTAGTTATTCTCCTTATATATGTTTCCTTTATTCTCCTTATATATGTTTCCTTTAGTTATTCTCCTTATATATGTTTCCTTTATTCTCCTTATATATGTGTCCTTTAGTTATTCTCCTTATATATGTTTCCTTTAGTTATTCTCCTTATATATGTTTCCTTTAGTTATTCTCCTTATATATGTTTCCTTTAGTTATTCTCCTTATATATGTTTCCTTTATTCTCCTTATATATGTGTCCTTTAGTTATTCTCCTTATATATGTTTCCTTTATTCTCCTTATATATGTTTCCTTTAGTTATTCTCCTTATATATGTTTCCTTTAGTTATTCTCCTTATATATGTTTCCTTTAGTTATTCTCCTTATATATGTTTCCTTTAGTTATTCTCCTTATATATGTTTCCTTTAGTTATTCTCCTTATATATGTTTCCTTTAGTTATTCTCCTTATATATGTGTCCTTTATTCTCCTTATATATGTGTCCTTTAGTTATTCTCCTTATATATGTTTCCTTTATTCTCCTTATATATGTGTCCTTTAGTTATTCTCCTTATATATGTTTCCTTTAGTTATTCTCCTTATATATGTTTCCTTTAGTTATTCTCCTTATATATGTTTCCTTTAGTTATTCTCCTTATATATGTGTCCTTTAGTTATTCTCCTTATATATGTTTCCTTTAGTTATTCTCCTTATATATGTGTCCTTTAGTTATTCTCCTTATATATGTTTCCTTTAGTTATTCTCCTTATATATGTGTCCTTTAGTTATTCTCCTTATATATGTTTCCTTTAGTTATTCTCCTTATATATGTGTCCTTTAGTTATTCTCCTTATATATGTTTCCTTTAGTTATTCTCCTTATATATGTGTCCTTTAGTTATTCTCCTTATATATGTTTCCTTTAGTTATTCTCCTTATATATGTGTCCTTTAGTTATTCTCCTTATATATGTTTCCTTTAGTTATTCTCCTTATATATGTTTCCTTTATTCTCCTTATATATGTTTCCTTTAGTTATTCTCCTTATATATGTTTCCTTTAGTTATTCTCCTTATATATGTTTCCTTTAGTTATTCTCCTTATATATGTGTCCTTTAGTTATTCTCCTTATATATGTTTCCTTTATTCTCCTTATATATGTGTCCTTTAGTTATTCTCCTTATATATGTGTCCTTTAGTTATTCTCCTTATATATGTTTCCTTTAGTTATTCTCCTTATATATGTGTCCTTTAGTTATTCTCCTTATATATGTTTCCTTTATTCTCCTTATATATGTGTCCTTTAGTTATTCTCCTTATATATGTGTCCTTTAGTTATTCTCCTTATATATGTTTCCTTTATTCTCCTTATATATGTGTCCTTTAGTTATTCTCCTTATATATGTTTCCTTTAGTTATTCTCCTTATATATGTTTCCTTTAGTTATTCTCCTTATATATGTTTCCTTTAGTTATTCTCCTTATATATGTGTCCTTTAGTTATTCTCCTTATATATGTTTCCTTTAGTTATTCTCCTTATATATGTTTCCTTTAGTTATTCTCCTTATATATGTGTCCTTTAGTTATTCTCCTTATATATGTGTCCTTTAGTTATTCTCCTTATATATGTTTCCTTTAGTTATTCTCCTTATATATGTTTCCTTTAGTTATTCTCCTTATATATGTGTCCTTTAGTTATTCTCCTTATATATGTTTCCTTTATTCTCCTTATATATGTTTCCTTTAGTTATTCTCCTTATATATGTTTCCTTTATTCTCCTTATATATGTTTCCTTTAGTTATTCTCCTTATATATGTTTCCTTTAGTTATTCTCCTTATATATGTTTCCTTTAGTTATTCTCCTTATATATGTTTCCTTTAGTTATTCTCCTTATATATGTTTCCTTTAGTTATTCTCCTTATATATGTGTCCTTTAGTTATTCTCCTTATATATGTGTCCTTTAGTTATTCTCCTTATATATGTGTCCTTTAGTTATTCTCCTTATATATGTGTCCTTTAGTTATTCTCCTTATATATGTTTCCTTTATTCTCCTTATATATGTTTCCTTTAGTTATTCTCCTTATATATGTTTCCTTTAGTTATTCTCCTTATATATGTGTCCTTTAGTTATTCTCCTTATATATGTGTCCTTTAGTTATTCTCCTTATATATGTGTCCTTTAGTTATTCTCCTTATATATGTGTCCTTTAGTTATTCTCCTTATATATGTTTCCTTTAGTTATTCTCCTTATATATGTTTCCTTTAGTTATTCTCCTTATATATGTGTCCTTTAGTTATTCTCCTTATATATGTTTCCTTTAGTTATTCTCCTTATATATGTTTCCTTTATTCTCCTTATATATGTTTCCTTTATTCTCCTTATATATGTTTCCTTTAGTTATTCTCCTTATATATGTTTCCTTTAGTTATTCTCCTTATATATGTTTCCTTTAGTTATTCTCCTTATATATGTTTCCTTTATTCTCCTTATATATGTTTCCTTTAGTTATTCTCCTTATATATGTTTCCTTTAGTTATTCTCCTTATATATGTGTCCTTTAGTTATTCTCCTTATATATGTGTCCTTTAGTTATTCTCCTTATATATGTGTCCTTTAGTTATTCTCCTTATATATGTGTCCTTTAGTTATTCTCCTTATATATGTTTCCTTTAGTTATTCTCCTTATATATGTTTCCTTTAGTTATTCTCCTTATATATGTGTCCTTTAGTTATTCTCCTTATATATGTTTCCTTTAGTTATTCTCCTTATATATGTTTCCTTTAGTTATTCTCCTTATATATGTGTCCTTTATTCTCCTTATATATGTTTCCTTTAGTTATTCTCCTTATATATGTGTCCTTTAGTTATTCTCCTTATACATGTTTCCTTTAGTTATTCTCCTTATATATGTTTCCTTTAGTTATTCTCCTTATATATGTTTCCTTTAGTTATTCTCCTTATATATGTTTCCTTTAGTTATTCTCCTTATATATGTTTCCTTTAGTTATTCTCCTTATATATGTTTCCTTTATTCTCCTTATATATGTTTCCTTTATTCTCCTTATATATGTGTCCTTTAGTTATTCTCCTTATATATGTTTCCTTTAGTTATTCTCCTTATATATGTTTCCTTTAGTTATTCTCCTTATATATGTGTCCTTTAGTTATTCTCCTTATATATGTGTCCTTTAGTTATTCTCCTTATATATGTGTCCTTTATTCTCCTTATATATGTGTCCTTTAGTTATTCTCCTTATATATGTGTCCTTTAGTTATTCTCCTTATATATGTGTCCTTTATTCTCCTTATATATGTTTCCTTTAGTTATTCTCCTTATATATGTTTCCTTTAGTTATTCTCCTTATATATGTTTCCTTTATTCTCCTTATATATGTGTCCTTTAGTTATTCTCCTTATATATGTTTCCTTTAGTTATTCTCCTTATATATGTTTCCTTTAGTTATTCTCCTTATATATGTGTCCTTTAGTTATTCTCCTTATATATGTGTCCTTTAGTTATTCTCCTTATATATGTTTCCTTTAGTTATTCTCCTTATATATGTTTCCTTTAGTTATTCTCCTTATATATGTGTCCTTTAGTTATTCTCCTTATATATGTGTCCTTTAGTTATTCTCCTTATATATGTGTCCTTTAGTTATTCTCCTTATATATGTTTCCTTTATTCTCCTTATATATGTGTCCTTTAGTTATTCTCCTTATATATGTGTCCTTTAGTTATTCTCCTTATATATGTTTCCTTTATTCTCCTTATATATGTGTCCTTTAGTTATTCTCCTTATATATGTGTCCTTTATTCTCCTTATATATGTTTCCTTTATTCTCCTTATATATGTTTCCTTTATTCTCCTTATATATGTTTCCTTTAGTTATTCTCCTTATATATGTGTCCTTTATTCTCCTTATATATGTTTCCTTTATTCTCCTTATATATGTTTCCTTTATTCTCCTTATATATGTTTCCTTTAGTTATTCTCCTTATATATGTTTCCTTTAGTTATTCTCCTTATATATGTTTCCTTTAGTTATTCTCCTTATATATGTGTCCTTTAGTTATTCTCCTTATATATGTGTCCTTTAGTTATTCTCCTTATATATGTGTCCTTTAGTTATTCTCCTTATATATGTGTCCTTTAGTTATTCTCCTTATATATGTTTCCTTTAGTTATTCTCCTTATATATGTGTCCTTTAGTTATTCTCCTTATATATGTTTCCTTTAGTTATTCTCCTTATATATGTTTCCTTTAGTTATTCTCCTTATATATGTTTCCTTTAGTTATTCTCCTTATATATGTGTCCTTTAGTTATTCTCCTTATATATGTGTCCTTTAGTTATTCTCCTTATATATGTTTCCTTTAGTTATTCTCCTTATATATGTGTCCTTTAGTTATTCTCCTTATATATGTGTCCTTTATTCTCCTTATATATGTTTCCTTTAGTTATTCTCCTTATATATGTGTCCTTTAGTTATTCTCCTTATATATGTTTCCTTTAGTTATTCTCCTTATATATGTGTCCTTTAGTTATTCTCCTTATATATGTTTCCTTTATTCTCCTTATATATGTGTCCTTTAGTTATTCTCCTTATATATGTTTCCTTTAGTTATTCTCCTTATATATGTTTCCTTTATTCTCCTTATATATGTTTCCTTTAGTTATTCTCCTTATATATGTGTCCTTTAGTTATTCTCCTTATATATGTTTCCTTTAATCTCCTTATATATGTGTCCTTTAGTTATTCTCCTTATATATGTGTCCTTTAGTTATTCTCCTTATATATGTGTCCTTTAGTTATTCTCCTTATATATGTGTCCTTTAGTTATTCTCCTTATATATGTTTCCTTTAGTTATTCTCCTTATATATGTTTCCTTTAGTTATTCTCCTTATATATGTTTCCTTTAGTTATTCTCCTTATATATGTTTCCTTTAGTTATTCTCCTTATATATGTGTCCTTTAGTTATTCTCCTTATATATGTGTCCTTTAGTTATTCTCCTTATATATGTGTCCTTTAGTTATTCTCCTTATATATGTTTCCTTTAGTTATTCTCCTTATATATGTTTCCTTTAGTTATTCTCCTTATATATGTTTCCTTTAGTTATTCTCCTTATATATGTGTCCTTTAGTTATTCTCCTTATATATGTTTCCTTTAGTTATACTCCTTATATATGTTTCCTTTAGTTATTCTCCTTATATATGTTTCCTTTAGTTATTCTCCTTATATATGTTTCCTTTAGTTATTCTCCTTATATATGTTTCCTTTAGTTATTCTCCTTATATATGTTTCCTTTAGTTATTCTCCTTATATATGTTTCCTTTAGTTATTCTCCTTATATATGTTTCCTTTAGTTATTCTCCTTATATCAATAAAGCCAAATGAAACTAACCAATTATCTAAACTACAAACATGCATTAAGGGTTAGGATGACCTGTAACTTCCTGTTATTAAACTCAGAAACAACAGAAGTTATTGTGCTTGGTCCTAATAATAACATAACTACTCTGGATGGTATTACTCTGCCTCCAGCACCACTGTAAGGAACCTAGGAGACTTCCTGTCTCACAATGATGCTGAAAAACTAGTCCAGAACCCTAACCCTAGAACCCTAACAAGTCTCTAAAGACTCTCCAGCTGGTCCAGAACCCTAACCCTAGGGTCCATAAAGATTATGAACAGGACCGGTGACAAAGGGCAGCCCTGGCGGAGTCCAACCCTCACTGGAGGGTTCGGGTCATACGGGGACCGGACGGCCCGTATCAGGGGGTCCGGTACCCCGTACTCCTGGAGGACGGCCTTAAACTGATCGTTCAGACAATAAAGAGAATATTTATTTAAACTGTAAATGCCCCCCCCCTAACCCTAACCCTAACCCCCAGCAGGAAAAACACAAACACTTTCAGCTTTCAGGTTTTTTATTCGCTGCGACAGACAGGAAGTACACAGATAAGCCCCGCCCCCTGCGTGCTGATTGGCCCTCGCTGCTGCCAATCAAAGCCAATCAGGAAACAGAAACATTTAAACGTGCAACAAAACAATTTAACTTTATTTTCAGGATTTTCAAAATAAAACTCAGCAGTTAATGTGACGGTGACCTTTGACCTCAGCTGGTCACAGGCCGCCATCTTGGATGGAAATGCAACTGAGCATGCTCAGAAACACCTGAAACTGCCACAAACTGCCGAAAACTGCCACAAACTGCCGAAAAACACCAAACTTCCACTGATGGCTCATGGGAAAAACAAACCCCGCCCCCCCTACTTGTGCCCCCCCCCCTCCCCCCTGCCCCCCTACTTCTGCCCCCCCTCCCCCCCACCCCCCCTACTTGTGACCCCCCCCCCCTACTTGTGTCCCTTGCTGGTTTTGAAAGACACCTGCAGCACTTTGTCTCCGAGGCGATAACCGTTCAGGCTGTGTATCGCCATGGCAGCCTCCTCGTAGTTCGTCATGGTAACGAACCCGAAGCCTTTACACTTGTTGGTGTTGAAGTCTCGGATCACTTTCACGTTCACGACGGCGCCGAACGGCCCGAACATCTGCCACAGGATCGCCTCGTCCGCTTCCTGCCCCAAATTATAGATGAAGATGCACCAACCGGAGGAGGAGGAGCTGGAGGTCCCGCCCCCCCCCGCCCATGTGCTCCACACTCATCGGAGAAAACCTGGTGATGAAACAGGAAGTGATACACTGATTGGATGGATTGAATAAATAATAAATAGCCTAACCCAAAGACACTTCATCTTTACCTCACCCTAACCCAAAGACACTTCATCTTTACCTAACCCAAAGACACTTCATCTTTACCTAACCCTAACCCAAAGACACTTCATCTTTACCTAACCCTGACCCAAAGACACTTCTTCATCTAACCCTAACCCAAAGACACTTCATCTTTACCTCACCCTAACCCAAAGACACTTCATCTTTACCTAACCCTAACCCAAAGACACTTCATCTTTACCTCACCCTAACCCAAAGACACTTCATCTTTACCTAACCCTAACCCAAAGACACTTCATCTTTACCTCACCCAAAGACACTTCATCTTTACCTAACCCTAACCCAAAGACACTTCATCTTTACCTCACCCTAACCCAAAGACACTTCATCTTTACCTCACCCTAACCCAAAGACACTTCATCTTTACCTCACCCTAACCCAAAGACACTTCATCTTTACCTCACCCTAACCCAAAGACACTTCATCTTTACCTAACCCTAACCCAAAGACACTTCATCTTTACCTAACCCAAAGACACTTCATCTTTACCTCACCCTAACCCAAAGACACTTCATCTTTACCTCACCCTAACCCAAAGACACTTCATCTTTACCTAACCCTAACCAAAAGACACTTCATCTTTACCTAACCCAAAGACACTTCATCTTTACCTAACCCTAACCCAAAGACACTTCATCTTTACCTAACCCTAACCCAAAGACACTTCATCTTTACCTAACCCTAACCCAAAGACACTTCATCTTTACCTAACCCTAACCCAAAGACACTTCATCTTTACCTAACCCAAAGACACTTCATCTTTACCTCACCCTAACCCAAAGACACTTCATCTTTACCTCACCCTAACCCAAAGACACTTCATCTTTACCTAACCCTAACCCAAAGACACTTCATCTTTACCTAACCCTAACCCAAAGACACTTCATCTTTACCTAACCCTAACCCAAAGACACTTCATCTTTACCTAACCCTAACCCAAAGACACTTCATCTTTACCTAACCCTAACCCAAAGACACTTCATCTTTACCTAACCCTAACCCAAAGACACTTCATCTTTACCTAACCCTAACCCAAAGACACTTCATCTTTACCTAACCCTAACCCAAAGACACTTCATCTTTACCTAACCCACAGACACTTCATCTTTACCTAACCCTAACCCAAAGACACTTCATCTTTACCTAACCCTAACCCAAAGACACTTCATCTTTACCTAACCCTAACCCAAAGACACTTCATCTTTACCTCACCCTAACCCAAAGACACTTCATCTTTACCTAACCCTAACCCAAAGACACTTCATCTTTACCTCACCCTAACCCAAAGACACTTCATCTTTACCTAACCCAAAGACACTTCATCTTTACCTAACCCAAACCCAAAGACACTTCATCTTTACCTAACCCACAGACACTTCATCTTTACCTAACCCTAACCCAAAGACACTTCATCTTTACCTAACCCTAACCCAAAGACACTTCATCTTTACCTAACCCTAACCCAAAGACACTTCATCTTTACCTAACCCTAACCCAAAGACACTTCATCTTTACCTCACCCTAACCCAAAGACACTTCATCTTTACCTAACCCAAAGACACTTCATCTTTACCTAACCCTAACCCAAAGACACTTCATCTTTACCTAACCCAAAGACACTTCATCTTTACCTAACCCAAAGACACTTCATCTTTACCTAACCCTAACCCAAATACACTTCATCTTTACCTAACCCAAAGACACTTCATCTTTACCTAACCCTAACCCAAAGACACTTCATCTTTACCTCACCCTAACCCAAAGACACTTCATCTTTACCTAACCCAAAGACACTTCATCTTTACCTAACCCTAACCCAAAGACACTTCATCTTTACCTCACCCTAACCCAAAGACACTTCATCTTTACCTCACCCTAACCCAAAGACACTTCATCTTTACCTAACCCTAACCCAAAGACACTTCATCTTTACCTAACCCTAACCCAAAGACACTTCATCTTTACCTAACCCAAAGACACTTCATCTTTACCTAACCCTAACCCAAAGACACTTCATCTTTACCTAACCCTAACCCAAAGACACTTCATCTTTACCTAACCCAAAGACACTTCATCTTTACCTAACCCTAACCCAAAGACACTTCATCTTTACCTCACCCTAACCCAAAGACACTTCATCTTTACCTAACCCAAAGACACTTCATCTTTACCTCACCCTAACCCAAAGACACTTCATCTTTACCTCACCCTAACCCAAAGACACTTCATCTTTACCTCACCCTAACCCAAAGACACTTCATCTTTACCTAACCCAAAGACACTTCATCATCTTTACCTAACCCTAACCCAAAGACACTTCATCTTTACCTAACCCTAACCCAAAGACACTTCATCTTTACCTCACCCTAACCCAAAGACACTTCATCTTTACCTCACCCTAAACCAAAGACACTTCATCTTCACCTAACCCTAACCCAAAGACACTTCATCTTTACCTAACCCAAAGACACTTCATCTTTACCTAACCCTAACCCAAAGACACTTCATCTTTACCTCACCCTAACCCAAAGACACTTCATCTTTACCTAACCCTAACCCAAAGACACTTCATCTTTACCTCACCCTAACCCAAAGACACTTCATCTTTACCTAACCCTAACCCAAAGACACTTCATCTTTACCTCACCCTAACCCAAAGACACTTCATCTTTACCTAACCCTAACCCAAAGACACTTCATCTTTACCTAACCCTAACCCAAAGACACTTCATCTTCACCTCACCCTAACCCAAAGACACTTCATCTTTACCTAACCCTAACCCAAAGACACTTCATCTTTACCTAACCCTAACCCAAAGACACTTCATCTTTACCTAACCCTAACCCAAAGACACTTCATCTTTACCTAACCCTAACCCAAAGACACTTCATCTTTACCTAACCCAAAGACACTTCATCTTTACCTAACCCTAACCCAAAGACACTTCATCTTTACCTAACCCAAAGACACTTCATCTTTACCTAACCCAAAGACACTTCATCTTTACCTCACCCTAACCCAAAGACACTTCATCTTTACCTAACCCAAAGACACTTCATCTTTACCTCACCCTAACCCAAAGACACTTCATCTTTACCTAACCCTAACCCAAAGACACTTCATCTTCACCTCACCCTAACCCAAAGACACTTCATCTTTACCTAACCCAAAGACACTTCATCTTTACCTAACCCAAAGACACTTCATCTTTACCTCACCCTAACCCAAAGACACTTCATCTTTACCTAACCCTAACCCAAAGACACTTCATCTTTACCTAACCCTAACCCAAAGACACTTCATCTTTACCTAACCCAAAGACACTTCATCTTTACCTAACCCAAAGACACTTCATCTTTACCTAACCCTAACCCAAAGACACTTCATCTTTACCTAACCCTAACCCAAAGACACTTCATCTTTACCTAACCCAAAGACACTTCATCTTTACCTAACCCAAAGACACTTCATCTTTACCTAACCCTAACCCAAAGACACTTCATCTTTACCTAACCCTAACCCAAAGACACTTCATCTTTACCTAACCCAAAGACACTTCATCTTTACCTAACCCAAAGACACTTCATCTTTACCTAACCCTAACCCAAAGACACTTCATCTTTACCTAACCCTAACCCAAAGACACTTCATCTTTACCTAACCCAAAGACACTTCATCTTTACCTAACCCAAAGACACTTCATCTTTACCTAACCCTAACCCAAAGACACTTCATCTTTACCTAACCCTAACCCAAAGACACTTCATCTTTACCTAACCCAAAGACACTTCATCTTTACCTAACCCAAAGACACTTCATCTTTACCTCACCCTAACCCAAAGACACTTCATCTTTACCTAACCCAAAGACACTTCATCTTTACCTCACCCTAACCCAAAGACACTTCATCTTTACCTAACCCAAAGACACTTCATCTTTACCTAACCCTAACCCAAAGACACTTCATCTTTACCTCACCCTAACCCAAAGACACTTCATCTTTACCTAACCCTAACCCAAAGACACTTCATCTTTACCTAACCCAAAGACACTTCATCTTTACCTAACCCTAACCCAAAGACACTTCATCTTTACCTAACCCAAAGACACTTCATCTTTACCTCACCCTAACCCAAAGACACTTCATCTTTACCTAACCCTAACCCAAAGACACTTCATCTTTACCTAACCCTAACCCAAAGACACTTCATCTTTACCTCACCCTAACCCAAAGACACTTCATCTTTACCTCACCCTAACCCAAAGACACTTCATCTTTACCTCACCCTAACCCAAAGACACTTCATCTTTACCTAACCCTAACCCAAAGACACTTCATCTTTACCTCACCCTAACCCAAAGACACTTCATCTTTACCTCACCCTAACCCAAAGACACTTCATCTTCATCTTTACCTAACCCTAACCCAAAGACACTTCATCTTTACCTCACCCTAACCCAAAGACACTTCATCTTTACCTCACCCTAACCCAAAGACACTTCATCTTTACCTAACCCTAACCCAAAGACACTTCATCTTTACCTAACCCAAAGACACTTCATCTTTACCTCACCCTAACCCAAAGACACTTCATCTTTACCTAACCCAAAGACACTTCATCTTTACCTCACCCTAACCCAAAGACACTTCATCTTTACCTAACCCTAACCCAAAGACACTTCATCTTTACCTAACCCTAACCCAAAGACACTTCATCTTTACCTCACCCTAACCCAAAGACACTTCATCTTTACCTCACCCTAACCCAAAGACACTTCATCTTTACCTAACCCTAACCCAAAGACACTTCATCTTTACCTAACCCTAACCCAAAGACACTTCATCTTTACCTAACCCTAACCAAAAGACACTTCATCTTTACCTAACCCTAACCCAAAGACACTTCATCTTCACCTCACCCTAACCCAAAGACACTTCATCTTTACCTAACCCTAACCCAAAGACACTTCATCTTTACCTAACCCTAACCCAAAGACACTTCATCTTTACCTAACCCTAACCCAAAGACACTTCATCTTTACCTAACCCAAAGACACTTCATCTTTACCTAACCCTAACCCAAAGACACTTCATCTTTACCTAACCCTAACCCAAAGACACTTCATCTTTACCTAACCCAAAGACACTTCATCTTTACCTAACCCAAAGACACTTCATCTTTACCTAACCCTAACCCAAAGACACTTCATCTTTACCTCACCCTAACCCAAAGACACTTCATCTTTACCTCACCCTAACCCAAAGACACTTCATCTTTACCTAACCCTAACCCAAAGACACTTCATCTTTACCTAACCCAAAGACACTTCATCTTTACCTAACCCTAACCCAAAGACACTTCATCTTTACCTAACCCTAACCCAAAGACACTTCATCTTTACCTAACCCAAAGACACTTCATCTTTACCTAACCCTAACCCAAAGACACTTCATCTTTACCTCACCCTAACCCAAAGACACTTCATCTTTACCTAACCCAAAGACACTTCATCTTTACCTCACCCTAACCCAAAGACACTTCATCTTTACCTCACCCTAACCCAAAGACACTTCATCTTTACCTCACCCTAACCCAAAGACACTTCATCTTTACCTAACCCAAAGACACTTCATCATCTTTACCTAACCCTAACCCAAAGACACTTCATCTTTACCTAACCCTAACCCAAAGACACTTCATCTTTACCTCACCCTAACCCAAAGACACTTCATCTTTACCTCACCCTAAACCAAAGACACTTCATCTTCACCTAACCCTAACCCAAAGACACTTCATCTTTACCTAACCCAAAGACACTTCATCTTTACCTAACCCTAACCCAAAGACACTTCATCTTTACCTCACCCTAACCCAAAGACACTTCATCTTTACCTAACCCTAACCCAAAGACACTTCATCTTTACCTCACCCTAACCCAAAGACACTTCATCTTTACCTAACCCTAACCCAAAGACACTTCATCTTTACCTCACCCTAACCCAAAGACACTTCATCTTTACCTAACCCTAACCCAAAGACACTTCATCTTTACCTAACCCTAACCCAAAGACACTTCATCTTTACCTAACCCTAACCCAAAGACACTTCATCTTTACCTAACCCAAAGACACTTCATCTTTACCTAACCCTAACCCAAAGACACTTCATCTTTACCTCACCCTAACCCAAAGACACTTCATCTTTACCTAACCCAAAGACACTTCATCTTTACCTCACCCTAACCCAAAGACACTTCATCTTTACCTCACCCTAACCCAAAGACACTTCATCTTTACCTCACCCTAACCCAAAGACACTTCATCTTTACCTAACCCAAAGACACTTCATCATCTTTACCTAACCCTAACCCAAAGACACTTCATCTTTACCTAACCCTAACCCAAAGACACTTCATCTTTACCTCACCCTAACCCAAAGACACTTCATCTTTACCTCACCCTAAACCAAAGACACTTCATCTTCACCTAACCCTAACCCAAAGACACTTCATCTTTACCTAACCCAAAGACACTTCATCTTTACCTAACCCTAACCCAAAGACACTTCATCTTTACCTCACCCTAACCCAAAGACACTTCATCTTTACCTAACCCTAACCCAAAGACACTTCATCTTTACCTCACCCTAACCCAAAGACACTTCATCTTTACCTAACCCTAACCCAAAGACACTTCATCTTTACCTCACCCTAACCCAAAGACACTTCATCTTTACCTAACCCTAACCCAAAGACACTTCATCTTTACCTAACCCTAACCCAAAGACACTTCATCTTTACCTAACCCTAACCCAAAGACACTTCATCTTTACCTAACCCAAAGACACTTCATCTTTACCTAACCCTAACCCAAAGACACTTCATCTTTACCTCACCCTAACCCAAAGACACTTCATCTTTACCTAACCCAAAGACACTTCATCTTTACCTCACCCTAACCCAAAGACACTTCATCTTTACCTCACCCTAACCCAAAGACACTTCATCTTTACCTCACCCTAACCCAAAGACACTTCATCTTTACCTAACCCAAAGACACTTCATCATCTTTACCTAACCCTAACCCAAAGACACTTCATCTTTACCTAACCCTAACCCAAAGACACTTCATCTTTACCTCACCCTAACCCAAAGACACTTCATCTTTACCTAACCCTAACCCAAAGACACTTCATCTTTACCTCACCCTAACCCAAAGACACTTCATCTTTACCTAACCCTAACCCAAAGACACTTCATCTTTACCTCACCCTAACCCAAAGACACTTCATCTTTACCTAACCCTAACCCAAAGACACTTCATCTTTACCTAACCCTAACCCAAAGACACTTCATCTTTACCTAACCCTAACCCAAAGACACTTCATCTTTACCTAACCCAAAGACACTTCATCTTTACCTAACCCTAACCCAAAGACACTTCATCTTTACCTCACCCTAACCCAAAGACACTTCATCTTTACCTAACCCAAAGACACTTCATCTTTACCTCACCCTAACCCAAAGACACTTCATCTTTACCTCACCCTAACCCAAAGACACTTCATCTTTACCTCACCCTAACCCAAAGACACTTCATCTTTACCTAACCCAAAGACACTTCATCATCTTTACCTAACCCTAACCCAAAGACACTTCATCTTTACCTAACCCTAACCCAAAGACACTTCATCTTTACCTCACCCTAACCCAAAGACACTTCATCTTTACCTCACCCGAAACCAAAGACACTTCATCTTCACCTAACCCTAACCCAAAGACACTTCATCTTTACCTAACCCAAAGACACTTCATCTTTACCTAACCCTAACCCAAAGACACTTCATCTTTACCTCACCCTAACCCAAAGACACTTCATCTTTACCTAACCCTAACCCAAAGACACTTCATCTTTACCTCACCCTAACCCAAAGACACTTCATCTTTACCTAACCCTAACCCAAAGACACTTCATCTTTACCTCACCCTAACCCAAAGACACTTCATCTTTACCTAACCCTAACCCAAAGACACTTCATCTTTACCTAACCCTAACCCAAAGACACTTCATCTTTACCTAACCCTAACCCAAAGACACTTCATCTTTACCTAACCCTAACCCAAAGACACTTCATCTTTACCTAACCCTAACCCAAAGACACTTCATCTTTACCTAACCCTAACCCAAAGACACTTCATCTTTACCTAACCCAAAGACACTTCATCTTTACCTAACCCAAAGACACTTCATCTTTACCTAACCCAAAGACACTTCATCTTTACCTAACCCTAACCCAAAGACACTTCATCTTTACCTAACCCAAAGACACTTCATCTTTACCTAACCCAAAGACACTTCATCTTTACCTCACCCTAACCCAAAGACACTTCATCTTTACCTAACCCAAAGACACTTCATCTTTACCTCACCCTAACCCAAAGACACTTCATCTTTACCTAACCCTAACCCAAAGACACTTCATCTTCACCTCACCCTAACCCAAAGACACTTCATCTTTACCTAACCCAAAGACACTTCATCTTTACCTAACCCAAAGACACTTCATCTTTACCTCACCCTAACCCAAAGACACTTCATCTTTACCTAACCCTAACCCAAAGACACTTCATCTTTACCTAACCCTAACCCAAAGACACTTCATCTTTACCTAACCCAAAGACACTTCATCTTTACCTAACCCAAAGACACTTCATCTTTACCTAACCCTAACCCAAAGACACTTCATCTTTACCTAACCCTAACCCAAAGACACTTCATCTTTACCTAACCCAAAGACACTTCATCTTTACCTAACCCAAAGACACTTCATCTTTACCTAACCCTAACCCAAAGACACTTCATCTTTACCTAACCCTAACCCAAAGACACTTCATCTTTACCTAACCCAAAGACACTTCATCTTTACCTAACCCAAAGACACTTCATCTTTACCTAACCCTAACCCAAAGACACTTCATCTTTACCTAACCCTAACCCAAAGACACTTCATCTTTACCTAACCCAAAGACACTTCATCTTTACCTAACCCAAAGACACTTCATCTTTACCTAACCCTAACCCAAAGACACTTCATCTTTACCTAACCCTAACCCAAAGACACTTCATCTTTACCTAACCCAAAGACACTTCATCTTTACCTAACCCAAAGACACTTCATCTTTACCTCACCCTAACCCAAAGACACTTCATCTTTACCTAACCCAAAGACACTTCATCTTTACCTCACCCTAACCCAAAGACACTTCATCTTTACCTAACCCAAAGACACTTCATCTTTACCTAACCCTAACCCAAAGACACTTCATCTTTACCTCACCCTAACCCAAAGACACTTCATCTTTACCTAACCCTAACCCAAAGACACTTCATCTTTACCTAACCCAAAGACACTTCATCTTTACCTAACCCTAACCCAAAGACACTTCATCTTTACCTAACCCAAAGACACTTCATCTTTACCTCACCCTAACCCAAAGACACTTCATCTTTACCTAACCCTAACCCAAAGACACTTCATCTTTACCTAACCCTAACCCAAAGACACTTCATCTTTACCTCACCCTAACCCAAAGACACTTCATCTTTACCTCACCCTAAACCAAAGACACTTCATCTTCACCTAACCCTAACCCAAAGACACTTCATCTTTACCTAACCCAAAGACACTTCATCTTTACCTAACCCTAACCCAAAGACACTTCATCTTTACCTCACCCTAACCCAAAGACACTTCATCTTTACCTAACCCTAACCCAAAGACACTTCATCTTTACCTCACCCTAACCCAAAGACACTTCATCTTTACCTAACCCTAACCCAAAGACACTTCATCTTTACCTCACCCTAACCCAAAGACACTTCATCTTTACCTAACCCTAACCCAAAGACACTTCATCTTTACCTAACCCTAACCCAAAGACACTTCATCTTTACCTAACCCTAACCCAAAGACACTTCATCTTTACCTAACCCAAAGACACTTCATCTTTACCTAACCCTAACCCAAAGACACTTCATCTTTACCTCACCCTAACCCAAAGACACTTCATCTTTACCTAACCCAAAGACACTTCATCTTTACCTCACCCTAACCCAAAGACACTTCATCTTTACCTCACCCTAACCCAAAGACACTTCATCTTTACCTCACCCTAACCCAAAGACACTTCATCTTTACCTAACCCAAAGACACTTCATCATCTTTACCTAACCCTAACCCAAAGACACTTCATCTTTACCTAACCCTAACCCAAAGACACTTCATCTTTACCTCACCCTAACCCAAAGACACTTCATCTTTACCTCACCCTAAACCAAAGACACTTCATCTTCACCTAACCCTAACCCAAAGACACTTCATCTTTACCTAACCCAAAGACACTTCATCTTTACCTAACCCTAACCCAAAGACACTTCATCTTTACCTCACCCTAACCCAAAGACACTTCATCTTTACCTAACCCTAACCCAAAGACACTTCATCTTTACCTCACCCTAACCCAAAGACACTTCATCTTTACCTAACCCTAACCCAAAGACACTTCATCTTTACCTCACCCTAACCCAAAGACACTTCATCTTTACCTAACCCTAACCCAAAGACACTTCATCTTTACCTAACCCTAACCCAAAGACACTTCATCTTTACCTAACCCTAACCCAAAGACACTTCATCTTTACCTAACCCAAAGACACTTCATCTTTACCTAACCCTAACCCAAAGACACTTCATCTTTACCTCACCCTAACCCAAAGACACTTCATCTTTACCTAACCCAAAGACACTTCATCTTTACCTCACCCTAACCCAAAGACACTTCATCTTTACCTCACCCTAACCCAAAGACACTTCATCTTTACCTCACCCTAACCCAAAGACACTTCATCTTTACCTAACCCAAAGACACTTCATCATCTTTACCTAACCCTAACCCAAAGACACTTCATCTTTACCTAACCCTAACCCAAAGACACTTCATCTTTACCTCACCCTAACCCAAAGACACTTCATCTTTACCTAACCCTAACCCAAAGACACTTCATCTTTACCTCACCCTAACCCAAAGACACTTCATCTTTACCTAACCCTAACCCAAAGACACTTCATCTTTACCTCACCCTAACCCAAAGACACTTCATCTTTACCTAACCCTAACCCAAAGACACTTCATCTTTACCTAACCCTAACCCAAAGACACTTCATCTTTACCTAACCCTAACCCAAAGACACTTCATCTTTACCTAACCCAAAGACACTTCATCTTTACCTAACCCTAACCCAAAGACACTTCATCTTTACCTCACCCTAACCCAAAGACACTTCATCTTTACCTAACCCAAAGACACTTCATCTTTACCTCACCCTAACCCAAAGACACTTCATCTTTACCTCACCCTAACCCAAAGACACTTCATCTTTACCTCACCCTAACCCAAAGACACTTCATCTTTACCTAACCCAAAGACACTTCATCATCTTTACCTAACCCTAACCCAAAGACACTTCATCTTTACCTAACCCTAACCCAAAGACACTTCATCTTTACCTCACCCTAACCCAAAGACACTTCATCTTTACCTCACCCGAAACCAAAGACACTTCATCTTCACCTAACCCTAACCCAAAGACACTTCATCTTTACCTAACCCAAAGACACTTCATCTTTACCTAACCCTAACCCAAAGACACTTCATCTTTACCTCACCCTAACCCAAAGACACTTCATCTTTACCTAACCCTAACCCAAAGACACTTCATCTTTACCTCACCCTAACCCAAAGACACTTCATCTTTACCTAACCCTAACCCAAAGACACTTCATCTTTACCTCACCCTAACCCAAAGACACTTCATCTTTACCTAACCCTAACCCAAAGACACTTCATCTTTACCTAACCCTAACCCAAAGACACTTCATCTTTACCTAACCCTAACCCAAAGACACTTCATCTTTACCTAACCCTAACCCAAAGACACTTCATCTTTACCTAACCCTAACCCAAAGACACTTCATCTTTACCTAACCCTAACCCAAAGACACTTCATCTTTACCTAACCCAAAGACACTTCATCTTTACCTAACCCAAAGACACTTCATCTTTACCTAACCCAAAGACACTTCATCTTTACCTAACCCTAACCCAAAGACACTTCATCTTTACCTAACCCAAAGACACTTCATCTTTACCTAACCCAAAGACACTTCATCTTTACCTCACCCTAACCCAAAGACACTTCATCTTTACCTAACCCAAAGACACTTCATCTTTACCTCACCCTAACCCAAAGACACTTCATCTTTACCTAACCCTAACCCAAAGACACTTCATCTTCACCTCACCCTAACCCAAAGACACTTCATCTTTACCTAACCCAAAGACACTTCATCTTTACCTAACCCAAAGACACTTCATCTTTACCTCACCCTAACCCAAAGACACTTCATCTTTACCTAACCCTAACCCAAAGACACTTCATCTTTACCTAACCCTAACCCAAAGACACTTCATCTTTACCTAACCCAAAGACACTTCATCTTTACCTAACCCAAAGACACTTCATCTTTACCTAACCCTAACCCAAAGACACTTCATCTTTACCTAACCCTAACCCAAAGACACTTCATCTTTACCTAACCCAAAGACACTTCATCTTTACCTAACCCAAAGACACTTCATCTTTACCTAACCCTAACCCAAAGACACTTCATCTTTACCTAACCCTAACCCAAAGACACTTCATCTTTACCTAACCCAAAGACACTTCATCTTTACCTAACCCAAAGACACTTCATCTTTACCTAACCCTAACCCAAAGACACTTCATCTTTACCTAACCCTAACCCAAAGACACTTCATCTTTACCTAACCCAAAGACACTTCATCTTTACCTAACCCAAAGACACTTCATCTTTACCTAACCCTAACCCAAAGACACTTCATCTTTACCTAACCCTAACCCAAAGACACTTCATCTTTACCTAACCCAAAGACACTTCATCTTTACCTAACCCAAAGACACTTCATCTTTACCTCACCCTAACCCAAAGACACTTCATCTTTACCTAACCCAAAGACACTTCATCTTTACCTCACCCTAACCCAAAGACACTTCATCTTTACCTAACCCAAAGACACTTCATCTTTACCTAACCCTAACCCAAAGACACTTCATCTTTACCTCACCCTAACCCAAAGACACTTCATCTTTACCTCACCCTAACCCAAAGACACTTCATCTTTACCTAACCCTAACCCAAAGACACTTCATCTTTACCTAACCCAAAGACACTTCATCTTTACCTAACCCTAACCCAAAGACACTTCATCTTTACCTAACCCTAACCCAAAGACACTTCATCTTTACCTAACCCAAAGACACTTCATCTTTACCTAACCCTAACCCAAAGACACTTCATCTTTACCTCACCCTAACCCAAAGACACTTCATCTTTACCTAACCCAAAGACACTTCATCTTTACCTCACCCTAACCCAAAGACACTTCATCTTTACCTCACCCTAACCCAAAGACACTTCATCTTTACCTCACCCTAACCCAAAGACACTTCATCTTTACCTAACCCAAAGACACTTCATCATCTTTACCTAACCCTAACCCAAAGACACTTCATCTTTACCTAACCCTAACCCAAAGACACTTCATCTTTACCTCACCCTAACCCAAAGACACTTCATCTTTACCTCACCCTAAACCAAAGACACTTCATCTTCACCTAACCCTAACCCAAAGACACTTCATCTTTACCTAACCCAAAGACACTTCATCTTTACCTAACCCTAACCCAAAGACACTTCATCTTTACCTCACCCTAACCCAAAGACACTTCATCTTTACCTAACCCTAACCCAAAGACACTTCATCTTTACCTCACCCTAACCCAAAGACACTTCATCTTTACCTAACCCTAACCCAAAGACACTTCATCTTTACCTCACCCTAACCCAAAGACACTTCATCTTTACCTAACCCTAACCCAAAGACACTTCATCTTTACCTAACCCTAACCCAAAGACACTTCATCTTTACCTAACCCTAACCCAAAGACACTTCATCTTTACCTAACCCAAAGACACTTCATCTTTACCTAACCCTAACCCAAAGACACTTCATCTTTACCTCACCCTAACCCAAAGACACTTCATCTTTACCTAACCCAAAGACACTTCATCTTTACCTCACCCTAACCCAAAGACACTTCATCTTTACCTCACCCTAACCCAAAGACACTTCATCTTTACCTCACCCTAACCCAAAGACACTTCATCTTTACCTAACCCAAAGACACTTCATCATCTTTACCTAACCCTAACCCAAAGACACTTCATCTTTACCTAACCCTAACCCAAAGACACTTCATCTTTACCTCACCCTAACCCAAAGACACTTCATCTTTACCTCACCCTAAACCAAAGACACTTCATCTTCACCTAACCCTAACCCAAAGACACTTCATCTTTACCTAACCCAAAGACACTTCATCTTTACCTAACCCTAACCCAAAGACACTTCATCTTTACCTCACCCTAACCCAAAGACACTTCATCTTTACCTAACCCTAACCCAAAGACACTTCATCTTTACCTCACCCTAACCCAAAGACACTTCATCTTTACCTAACCCTAACCCAAAGACACTTCATCTTTACCTCACCCTAACCCAAAGACACTTCATCTTTACCTAACCCTAACCCAAAGACACTTCATCTTTACCTAACCCTAACCCAAAGACACTTCATCTTTACCTAACCCTAACCCAAAGACACTTCATCTTTACCTAACCCAAAGACACTTCATCTTTACCTAACCCTAACCCAAAGACACTTCATCTTTACCTCACCCTAACCCAAAGACACTTCATCTTTACCTAACCCAAAGACACTTCATCTTTACCTCACCCTAACCCAAAGACACTTCATCTTTACCTCACCCTAACCCAAAGACACTTCATCTTTACCTCACCCTAACCCAAAGACACTTCATCTTTACCTAACCCAAAGACACTTCATCATCTTTACCTAACCCTAACCCAAAGACACTTCATCTTTACCTAACCCTAACCCAAAGACACTTCATCTTTACCTCACCCTAACCCAAAGACACTTCATCTTTACCTAACCCTAACCCAAAGACACTTCATCTTTACCTCACCCTAACCCAAAGACACTTCATCTTTACCTAACCCTAACCCAAAGACACTTCATCTTTACCTCACCCTAACCCAAAGACACTTCATCTTTACCTAACCCTAACCCAAAGACACTTCATCTTTACCTAACCCTAACCCAAAGACACTTCATCTTTACCTAACCCTAACCCAAAGACACTTCATCTTTACCTAACCCAAAGACACTTCATCTTTACCTAACCCTAACCCAAAGACACTTCATCTTTACCTCACCCTAACCCAAAGACACTTCATCTTTACCTAACCCAAAGACACTTCATCTTTACCTCACCCTAACCCAAAGACACTTCATCTTTACCTCACCCTAACCCAAAGACACTTCATCTTTACCTCACCCTAACCCAAAGACACTTCATCTTTACCTAACCCAAAGACACTTCATCATCTTTACCTAACCCTAACCCAAAGACACTTCATCTTTACCTAACCCTAACCCAAAGACACTTCATCTTTACCTCACCCTAACCCAAAGACACTTCATCTTTACCTCACCCGAAACCAAAGACACTTCATCTTCACCTAACCCTAACCCAAAGACACTTCATCTTTACCTAACCCAAAGACACTTCATCTTTACCTAACCCTAACCCAAAGACACTTCATCTTTACCTCACCCTAACCCAAAGACACTTCATCTTTACCTAACCCTAACCCAAAGACACTTCATCTTTACCTCACCCTAACCCAAAGACACTTCATCTTTACCTAACCCTAACCCAAAGACACTTCATCTTTACCTCACCCTAACCCAAAGACACTTCATCTTTACCTAACCCTAACCCAAAGACACTTCATCTTTACCTAACCCTAACCCAAAGACACTTCATCTTTACCTAACCCTAACCCAAAGACACTTCATCTTTACCTAACCCTAACCCAAAGACACTTCATCTTTACCTAACCCTAACCCAAAGACACTTCATCTTTACCTAACCCTAACCCAAAGACACTTCATCTTTACCTAACCCAAAGACACTTCATCTTTACCTAACCCAAAGACACTTCATCTTTACCTAACCCAAAGACACTTCATCTTTACCTAACCCTAACCCAAAGACACTTCATCTTTACCTAACCCAAAGACACTTCATCTTTACCTAACCCAAAGACACTTCATCTTTACCTCACCCTAACCCAAAGACACTTCATCTTTACCTAACCCAAAGACACTTCATCTTTACCTCACCCTAACCCAAAGACACTTCATCTTTACCTAACCCTAACCCAAAGACACTTCATCTTCACCTCACCCTAACCCAAAGACACTTCATCTTTACCTAACCCAAAGACACTTCATCTTTACCTAACCCAAAGACACTTCATCTTTACCTCACCCTAACCCAAAGACACTTCATCTTTACCTAACCCTAACCCAAAGACACTTCATCTTTACCTAACCCTAACCCAAAGACACTTCATCTTTACCTAACCCAAAGACACTTCATCTTTACCTAACCCAAAGACACTTCATCTTTACCTAACCCTAACCCAAAGACACTTCATCTTTACCTAACCCTAACCCAAAGACACTTCATCTTTACCTAACCCAAAGACACTTCATCTTTACCTAACCCAAAGACACTTCATCTTTACCTAACCCTAACCCAAAGACACTTCATCTTTACCTAACCCTAACCCAAAGACACTTCATCTTTACCTAACCCAAAGACACTTCATCTTTACCTAACCCAAAGACACTTCATCTTTACCTAACCCTAACCCAAAGACACTTCATCTTTACCTAACCCTAACCCAAAGACACTTCATCTTTACCTAACCCAAAGACACTTCATCTTTACCTAACCCAAAGACACTTCATCTTTACCTAACCCTAACCCAAAGACACTTCATCTTTACCTAACCCTAACCCAAAGACACTTCATCTTTACCTAACCCAAAGACACTTCATCTTTACCTAACCCAAAGACACTTCATCTTTACCTCACCCTAACCCAAAGACACTTCATCTTTACCTAACCCAAAGACACTTCATCTTTACCTCACCCTAACCCAAAGACACTTCATCTTTACCTAACCCAAAGACACTTCATCTTTACCTAACCCTAACCCAAAGACACTTCATCTTTACCTCACCCTAACCCAAAGACACTTCATCTTTACCTAACCCTAACCCAAAGACACTTCATCTTTACCTAACCCAAAGACACTTCATCTTTACCTAACCCTAACCCAAAGACACTTCATCTTTACCTAACCCAAAGACACTTCATCTTTACCTCACCCTAACCCAAAGACACTTCATCTTTACCTAACCCTAACCCAAAGACACTTCATCTTTACCTAACCCTAACCCAAAGACACTTCATCTTTACCTCACCCTAACCCAAAGACACTTCATCTTTACCTCACCCTAACCCAAAGACACTTCATCTTTACCTAACCCTAACCCAAAGACACTTCATCTTTACCTAACCCTAACCCAAAGACACTTCATCTTTACCTCACCCTAACCCAAAGACACTTCATCTTTACCTCACCCTAACCCAAAGACACTTCATCTTCATCTTTACCTAACCCTAACCCAAAGACACTTCATCTTTACCTCACCCTAACCCAAAGACACTTCATCTTTACCTCACCCTAACCCAAAGACACTTCATCTTTACCTAACCCTAACCCAAAGACACTTCATCTTTACCTAACCCAAAGACACTTCATCTTTACCTCACCCTAACCCAAAGACACTTCATCTTTACCTAACCCAAAGACACTTCATCTTTACCTCACCCTAACCCAAAGACACTTCATCTTTACCTAACCCTAACCCAAAGACACTTCATCTTTACCTAACCCTAACCCAAAGACACTTCATCTTTACCTCACCCTAACCCAAAGACACTTCATCTTTACCTCACCCTAACCCAAAGACACTTCATCTTTACCTAACCCTAACCCAAAGACACTTCATCTTTACCTAACCCTAACCCAAAGACACTTCATCTTTACCTAACCCTAACCAAAAGACACTTCATCTTTACCTAACCCTAACCCAAAGACACTTCATCTTCACCTCACCCTAACCCAAAGACACTTCATCTTTACCTAACCCTAACCCAAAGACACTTCATCTTTACCTAACCCTAACCCAAAGACACTTCATCTTTACCTAACCCTAACCCAAAGACACTTCATCTTTACCTAACCCAAAGACACTTCATCTTTACCTAACCCTAACCCAAAGACACTTCATCTTTACCTAACCCTAACCCAAAGACACTTCATCTTTACCTAACCCTAACCCAAAGACACTTCATCTTTACCTAACCCTAACCCAAAGACACTTCATCTTTACCTCACCCTAACCCAAAGACACTTCATCTTTACCTAACCCTAACCCAAAGACACTTCATCTTTACCTAACCCTAACCCAAAGACACTTCATCTTTACCTAACCCTAACCCAAAGACACTTCATCTTTACCTCACCCTAACCCAAAGACACTTCATCTTTACCTAACCCTAACCCAAAGACACTTCATCTTTACCTAACCCTAACCCAAAGACACTTCATCTTTACCTAACCCTAACCCAAAGACACTTCATCTTTACCTAACCCAAAGACACTTCATCTTTACCTAACCCTAACCCAAAGACACTTCATCTTTACCTCACCCTAACCCAAAGACACTTCATCTTTACCTAACCCTAACCCAAAGACACTTCATCTTTACCTCACCCTAACCCAAAGACACTTCATCTTTACCTAACCCTAACCCAAAGACACTTCATCTTTGCCTAACCCTAACCCAAAGACACTTCATCTTTACCTAACCCTAACCCAAAGACACTTCATCTTTACCTCACCCTAACCCAAAGACACTTCATCTTTACCTCACCCTAACCCAAAGACACTTCATCTTTACCTAACCCTAACCCAAAGACACTTCATCTTTACCTAACCCTAACCCAAAGACACTTCATCATCTTTACCTAACCCAAAGACACTTCATCTTTACCTAACCCAAAGACACTTCATCTTTACCTAACCCAAAGACACTCACTCAGGGTTAGCGTTACCTGACCCTGATCAGAGTAATAGATTACTGATCAGGGTCAGGTAACCCTAACCCTGAGGAGTAATCTATTACTCGCTGCGGCGGGCAGGGGAGCGTACCTGAACCTCTGGGCCTGGTGATGGACCGGTCCTCCGAAGCGCCGTGATTGGCCGTGGTAGACCTGTGACATCATCTGGGAGTTGCGAGCCTGGTTGGGATTGGCTGCGAACTTGACGGTGATTGGCTCGGAGCTGCCGGGAGGCGTGTGGCCGTTCAGGTGTTTGACGGCGTCCTCGGCCTCGGCGCGCTTATCGAAGCGGATGAAGGCCACGCCCCTGGACAGACCTGCGGGAGCCAATGAGAGGGTCAGAGTGTGTCGGGAGTCGGGACGTGTGTGTGTGAGCGACTGGTTACCGTGGTTACCGGAAGCCTGATCCACCAGCACTCTGGAGTTGATGATGTGTCCGAAGCGAGTGAACATGTCCTCCAGGTCCTGCTGGCTCAGCGTCCTCGGCAGCCCGCTGATGTACAGGTTAGCGTCTTTGATCGTGTCCGAACTCGGCCGCGCGAACGACACCTGACACGGGACAGGAAGTGCTTCAGTACACCGCCACAATAAAACACCAGACTCACATTCACACAAACATCTTAATTTAAACAAAAATACAGTTTAATTCAGTGGAAAAAAAATCCAGAAATACTTTTAAAATTTCTTCAAATATTCAATAAAAAAAATACTTAAAACAACATTTATCCAGATTTCACAAATAAAATAAAAAAATACAAAAAAAAAAAAAGCATCAAACAGGCTCATTGGGCAGTTTGTAAAAATAAAAGCATCAATTTGTGAAAATCAAAGTTCGGCAGACTGTCGCACAGAGCTAACAAAGTGCCGAAAAAAAACAAACAAACGACATCAGAATGAGAAAAATACCTTGGTCCAGGAGAGCGCCCCCTACTGCCCAGCTACTGGGAACAAATCTATCAGTGAGAGGAAAAGCAAAGAGCACCTTTGGCACATTACCTTGATAGTTTTAGACTGTAGCCTCAGGCCATTGAGGGTACTGATAGCCCTCTCTGCATCATTAGGGTTAACAAAGTTAACAAAGCCGTAACCTAAACTGTGGCCTAGAGAAAAACAAAAACAACAAAATAAAAGAACAAAATAACCGAGTTACAGCCGCAACACACAAAACCTCAAAACCTCTGAAAGAGCAGAAAACTGTTTGAGACCCTGAAAGTTTGCTCCGAGTGAGACGTCGCTTCACCGCTCTCTGACGGCTCAGACCGACCAATCACAAGCCGCACAGAGAGACGCTAATGCTAACGCTAATGCTAATAAACTGATTTAATGAGTAGACTCAATAACTGACCAATAGAACCAGGTTCCTTCAGCAGGAACATCTGTAGCTCAGGTTCCTTCAGGAGGAACATCTGTAGCTCAGGTTCCTTCAGGAGGAACATCTGCAGCTCAGGTTCCTTCAGGAGGAACATCTGCAGCTCAGGTTCCTTCAGGAGGAACATCTGCAGCTCAGGTTCCTTCAGGAGGAACATCTGTAGCTCAGGTTCCTTCAGGAGGAACATCTGCAGCTCAGGTTCCTTCAGGAGGAACATCTGTAGCTCAGGTTCCTTCAGGAGGAACATCTGCAGCCCAGGTTCCTTCAGGAGGAACATCTGCAGCTCAGGTTCCTTCAGGAGGAACATCTGCAGCCCAGGTTCCTTCAGCAGGAACATCTGTAGCTCAGGTTCCTTCAGGAGGAACATCTGCAGCCCAGGTTCCTTCAGGAGGAACATCTGCAGCTCAGGTTCCTTCAGCAGGAACATCGACTGTTGCTCAAAGACCTGAAGGTTCATCTGTGAGACCAAACATCTGTTTATATGTGTGACTGTGTGTGTGTGTGTGTCTGTGTGTGTGTGTGTGTGTGTCTGTGTGTGTGTGTGTCTGAGTGTGTGTGTGTGTGTGTCTGAGTGTGTGTGTGTGTGTGTGTGTGTGTGTCTGAGTGTGTGTGTGTGTCTGTGTGTGTCTGAGTGTGTCTGAGTGTGTGTGTGTGTGTGTTAGAGCTGGGCAATTATGGCAAAAATCAAAATCACGATTAATTGAACTTTTAACCTCGATTGTGTGGTTCCACGGTTCCACCCTAACCCTCACACACGCTGTGGTTCATGATCATGTTTGGGTTCAAAACTTTGCTGCCATGGCAACAGTGAACAGCACCATGAGCAAGATTAAGATTAGAGTTTCTAAATGTCAGTTTTGATTATTTTTCGATTAATTACCAGACAGGGAGTTCTGTCCAACCAGGAAGTAACTTAGAGCTGCATTCTATCAAAAGGCCACCAGGGGGCGACCGTCTCTATACAAGTCAATGGAGAAGTAACTTAGAGCTGCATTCTATCAAAAGGCCACCAGGGGGCGACCGTCTCTATACAAGTCAATGGAGAAGTAACTTAGAGCTGCATTCTATCAAAAGGCCACCAGGGGGCGACCGTCTCTATACAAGTCAATGGAGAAGTAACTTAGAGCTGCATTCTATCAAAAGGCCACCAGGGGGCGACCGTCTCTATACAAGTCAATGGAGAATTCACCAACTTCTCACTTGATTTCTAACCTCAGTAAACGTTTTCAAAATGTGTTTATGGTCTCAATCGCTAGTTTAAAGCCTTCTTCAATGCAGTATGATGTTCATTTGGGACATTTTGGCCTCCCTGATTTTATATGTGACGATAAAGCAGGGTATGCATTAGGGCATGGCTACGTCCTGATTGACAGGTTGATTGACCAATGTCCTCCAGATCCAGCCCTCGTAACCATAGCAACCTCCCCGCTCCGCCCATGGCCCCGCCTCATGCCCATATAAGTAGAATCCGTGTTTTTATTTTTCCCAGCATGCACCTGAAATTTTCAAGATGGCGCTGCCTAGATTAGAAACTATTGGCTTCCGAGCAGCAGTCCACAAACCAATGGGTGACGTCACGGATGTTACGTCTGTTTCTTTTATTC
Organism: Scomber japonicus; assembly: GCF_027409825.1. Lineage (NCBI taxonomy): Eukaryota > Metazoa > Chordata > Actinopteri > Scombriformes > Scombridae > Scomber > Scomber japonicus. The sequence continues at coordinate 37,103,902 of NC_070584.1, forward strand.
AGTCTGAGCGAACTGCCGAGCTCTAGTCTGGACGTATGTTTGAATGTGACTGGATGTTTCTCAGCGTTAACTCTGGTCTCAGATGATCTGAAGTCAGTTTTCAGTCTTTATGTGAACAGCTGAGGAGTCTCTGCAGGAACCAAAGATGGAGCCAGATCTCTGGTCTCTGAGCTTGGAGCCAGATCTTTGGTCTCTGAGCTTGGCTCCAGATCTCTGGTCTCTGAGCTTGGAGCCAGATCTCTGGTCTCTGAGCTTGGATCCAGATCTCTGGTCTCTGAGCTTGGAGCCAGATCTCTGGTCTCTGAGCTTGGATCCAGATCTCTGGTCTCTGAGCTTGGCTCCAGATCTCTGGTCTCTGAGCTTGGATCCAGATCTCTGGTCTCTGAGCTTGGAGCCAGATCTCTGGTCTCTGAGCTTGGATCCAGATCTCTGGTCTCTGAGCTTGGATCCAGATCTCTGGTCTCTGAGCTTGGATCCAGATCTCTGGTCTCTGAGCTTGGAGCCAGATCTTTGATCTCGTTGTGAATCATTGATCTGAACTGGTCTTAAAACAACCAATCACAGGGTCTGGTGTAATACACCTGTTGGCCACGTGGTGTCACTCTAACAGGAGCGCTGACTCGGGCCAAACTATCAGGGCTGAAACTGAAACAGCTTTCTGGTCTCTTTCAGAACTACAAATGTTCAAACATTGATTATTACAAGTGGAAAAAGAAAAGAAAACATAAAACAGCATTGAAACAGTTTTCTGCTCATTTTAAACGTTCTTCTGTTCAGACCGAACATTCAAGGTGAGCTGCAGGTATCTGAACCTCCGCGTGTCCAGGGGTCCGGGTGGTTAGCAGCACACACAACAAGCTCTCCAGGTGCATTGTGGGTAATGTAGGCGGCAGGTTTGACAAAGAAGAAGAAGAAATCAAAAAGACGACATGATGTCACAGCTGAGAAAGTTTGATGTTGAGTCTGAACAGAAACAGCTGATCAGTGATCACCAGGGACGACTGGACCGGGTTCAGGATACCCCTAACCTGGTTCAGACTGGACCGGGTTCAGGATAACCCTAACCGGGTTCAGGCTGGACCGGGTTCAGGATAACCCTAACCTGGTTCAGACTGGACCGGGTTCTGTAATGAACTCTGATATATAGGGTTCGGGGTTCGGGTTCGGGGTTCGGGGTTCGGGTTCATGTATTAATGTTAATTTAATGATGAACTGATCGACAGCGATCCCTGGTGTTCACCTGCGTTAGTTTAATATCTGTAGACCAATCAGGAGCCAGCATTTATATATCTAAACAGTGATTGGTCGACACGGATCAGCCCGACAGCCAATCCCTGCCTTCCACTGAGCTGGAAAAAATAAACACGTCACAAAACAAAAAGATTCACGTTCAGGAAAAAAATCAATAAAATCAATCAATCGATCAATAACTCGATAAATAAACCAATTAACCAATCACTCACTCACTAAGCATTAACCATTAACCCTAACTCATTAACTCATTAACTCATTAACTCATTAAACCTATAAACCACAGTAAATAGATTAATCTATAAATAGTAAATCACAGTAAATAGATTAATCTATAAATCATTAAACCACAGTAAATAGATTAATCTATAAATAGTAAATCACAGTAAATAGATTAATCTATAAATCATTAAACCACAGTAAATAGATTAATCTATAAATCATTAAATCACAGTAAATAGATTAATCTATAAATCATTAAATCACAGTAAATAGATTAATCTATAAATCATTAAATCACAGTAAATAGATTAATCTATAAATAGTAAATCACAGTAAATAGATTAATCTATAAATAAATAAATCACAGAATCGTCTTAAAGAAACAAAAACAACAAACATGAAAATAAAAAAACAGCTGATCCGAAAAAACATGAAAAAAACAAACAAAACAAGCTGAGAGAAAAAATACTAAAATATATATACTACAATAAATACTACACAGTACTACAATAAATACTACAATATACTACACAGTACTACACACAGTACTACTATTAATACTACTAGTACTACTACTGCAGATGAGTACTACAGTATGTACTCAGTACTTTTAACTTGCAGTACTAATATAGTAGTACTGCTTAGAACCTCTACTTGTTCTACAGGTGGGCAGAGATGTTCTACGGGTGAGCAGAGATGTTCTACGGGTGGGCAGAGATGTTCTACAGGTGGGCAGAGATGTTCTACAGGTGGGCAGAGAGGTTCTACGGGTGGGCAGAGATGTTCTACAGGTACAGGTGGGCAGAGATGTTCTACAGGTGAGCAGAGATGTTCTACGGGTGAGCAGAGATGTTCTACGGGTGAGCAGAGATGTTCTACGGGTGGGCAGAGAGGTTCTACGGGTGGGCAGAGATGTTCTACAGGTGAGCAGAGATGTTCTACGGGTGAGCAGAGATGTTCTACGGGTGGGCAGAGATGTTCTACAGGTGGGCAGAGATGTTCTACGGGTGGGCAGAGATGTTCTACAGGTGGGCAGAGATGTTCTACGGGTGAGCAGAGATGTTCTACGGGTGGGCAGAGATGTTCTACGGGTGGGCAGAGATGTTCTACAGGTGGGCAGAGAGGTTCTACGGGTGGGCAGAGATGTTCTACGGGTGGGCAGAGAGGTTCTACGGGTGGGCAGAGATGTTCTACGGGTGGGCAGAGAGGTTCTACGGGTGGTCAGAGATGTTCTAGGGGTGGGCAGAGAGGTTCTACAGGTACAGGTGGGCAGAGATGTTCTACGGGTGGGCAGAGAGGTTCTACAGGTAGGCAGAGATGTTCTACGGGTGGGCAGAGATGTTCTATGGGTGGGCAGAGAGGTTCTACAGGTACAGGTGGGCAGAGAGGTTCTACAGGTACAGGTGGGCAGAGAGGTTCTACAGGTAGGCAGAGATGTTCTACAGGTGGGCAGAGATGTTCTACAGGTGGGCAGAGAGGTTCTACAGGTGGGCAGAGATGTTCTACGGGTGGGCAGAGAGGTTCTACAGGTACAGGTGGGCAGAGAGGTTCTACAGGTGGGCAGAGATGTTCTACAGGTGGGCAGAGAGGTTCTACGGGTGGGCAGAGATGTTCTACAGGTGGGCAGAGAGGTTCTACGGGTGGGCAGAGATGTTCTACAGGTGGGCAGAGATGTTCTATGGGTGGGCAGAGAGGTTCTACAGGTACAGGTGGGCAGAGAGGTTCTACAGGTACAGGTGGGCAGAGATGTTCTACAGGTGGGCAGAGATGTTCTACAGGTACAGGTGGGCAGAGAGGTTCTACAGGTACAGGTGGGCAGAGAGGTTCTACGGGTGGGCAGAGAGGTTCTACGGGTGGGCAGAGATGTTCTACGGGTGGGCAGAGATGTTCTACGGGTGGGCAGAGATGTTCTACGGGTGGGCAGAGATGTTCTACAGGTACAGGTGGGCAGAGATGTTCTACGGGTGGGCAGAGATGTTCTACGGGTGGGCAGAGATGTTCTACAGGTTGGCAGAGATGTTCTACAGGTTGGCAGAGATGTTCTACAGGTGGGCAGAGATGTTCTACGGGTGGGCAGAGATGTTCTACGGGTGGGCAGAGAGGTTCTACGGGTGGGCAGAGATGTTCTACAGGTGGGCAGAGATGTTCTACAGGTGGGCAGAGAGGTTCTACAGGTGGGCAGAGATGTTCTACAGGTGGGCAGAGATGTTCTACAGGTGGGCAGAGAGGTTCTACGGGTGGGCAGAGATGTTCTACAGGTGGGCAGAGATGTTCTACAGGTGGGCAGAGATGTTCTACAGGGAGTAGTACTACAGTAGTAGTATTGTAATACTGTGTAGTACTGTGTAGTACTACAGTACTACAGTAGTAGTGTGTAGAGTTATTGTAGTACTGTGTTGTAGTACTACTGTAGTACTGTGTTGTAGTACTACTGTAGTACTGTGTTGTAGTACTACTGTAGTACTGTGTTGTAGTACTACTGTAGTACTGTGTTGTAGTACTACAGTAGTACTGTGTTGTAGTACTACAGTAGTACTGTGTTGTAGTACTACAGTAGTACTGTGTTGTAGTACTACTGTAGTACTGTGTTGTAGTACTACTGTAGTAGTACTCTGCAGTACTAGTACTTGTCTTGGTTACCTGCCACTTTGTCCCGGATCAGTTTGTGTTAGCAGTGTGTAGTGTTACTGTAGTACTCTGTAGTAGTAGTGTGTACCAGTAGTAGTATTATGTAGTAGTAGTGTGTACTAGTAGTAGTACTAGTAGTAGTACTAGTAGTAGTAGTACTGTAGTACTGTAGTACTGTAGTACTAGTACTCGTCTTGGTTACCTGCCACTTTGTCCCGGATCAGTTTGTGTTAGCAGTGTGTAGTGTTACTGTAGTACTCTGTAGTAGTAGTGTGTACTAGTAGTAGTACTATGTAGTAGTAGTGTGTACTAGTATTAGTAGTACTCTGTAGTACTGTAGTACTGTAGTACTAGTACTCGTCTTGGTTACCTGCCACTTTGTCCCGGATCAGTTTGTGTTAGCAGTGTGTAGTGTTACTGTAGTACTCTGTAGTATTAGTGTGTAGTAGTAGTAGTATTATGTAGTAGTAGTAGTAGTACTAGTAGTAGTAGTACTGTAGTACTGTAGTACTAGTACTCGTCTTGGTTACCTGCCACTTTGTCCCGGATCAGTTTTGCGGACTCGACGTCTCCGACGCTGCTGAAGAGGCTCCTCAGCTCGTCTTGGCTCATGCTCTGCGGCAGATAGTTGACGATCAGGTTGGTTCTGCTGTCCTCGTCGTCCATCATCTGCTCGCTGTAGCCGTTATCGTACAGCTCCTGTAACCATGGCAACACCTGCATTACATCATCCTCCTCGCACCCGCGTCCCACAATGCACTGCAACGGACGGCTTCAGCCAACCGCGTGGCAGCACTCACCTTTCCAGTGGAGGCTCCTTTAGGCTGCCCGTCTCTGACATCACTCTGAGAGGCCTGCACCTCGCACACCTAACACACAATACACACAATATACACACATTATATACACACCTCGCACACCTAACACACAATACACACAATATACACACATTATATACACACTCTGAGAGGCCTGCACCTCGCACACCTAACACACAATACACACAATATACACACATTATATACACACCTCGCACACAATACACACAATACACACAATATACACACATTATATACACACCTCGCACACCTAACACACACACACACACACACCTGGTGGACTCACCTTCAGGTACCTGATGTGTCCTCGTCTCAGCGCCATGGTAACAAGTCAGCTGATTTATTGTCTGAAAGAAAAACAAAACCACAGCTGATCAGTAACTATTGATCACTGATCAATATGTCCCACCTCGCTGTGATGTCATCACATAACAACGATGACCTCACAAGATCAGCTGGAAAGACCCAGGCGGGGTAACTCAGAGCTGCATTCTATCAAAAGGCCACCAGGGGGCGACCGTCTCTATACAAGTCAATGGAGAAGTAACTTAGAGCTGCATTCTATCAAAAGGCCACCAGGGGGCGACCGTCTCTATACAAGTCAATGGAGAAGTAACTTAGAGCTGCATTCTATCAAAAGGCCACCAGGGGGCGACCGTCTCTATACAAGTCAATGGAGAAGTAACTTAGAGCTGCATTCTATCAAAAGGCCACCAGGGGGCGACCGTCTCTATACAAGTCAATGGAGAAGTAACTTAGAGCTGCATTCTATCAAAAGGCCACCAGGGGGCGACCGTCTCTATACAAGTCAATGGAGAAGTAACTTAGAGCTGCATTCTATCAAAAGGCCACCAGGGGGCGACCGTCTCTATACAAGTCAATGGAGAATTCACCAACTTCTCACTTGATTTCTAACCTCAGTAAACGTTTTCAAAATGTGTTTATGGTCTCAATCGCTAGTTTAAAGCCTTCTTCAATGCAGTATGATGTTCATTTGGGACATTTTGGCCTCCCTGATTTTATATTTGACGATAAAGCAGGGTATGCATTAGGACCTCCAGATCCAGCCCTCGTAACCATAGCAACCTCCCCGCTCCGCCAATGGCTCCGCCTCATGCCCATATAAGTAGAATCCGTGTTTTAATTTTCCCAGCATGCACCTGAAATTTTCTAGATACTGTACGACACACGTCTCTATGCTGTAGGACACACGTCTCTATGTAGGACACACGTCTCTATGCTGTAGGACACACGTCTCTATGCTGTAGGACACACGTCTCTATGCTGTAGGACACACGTCTCTATGTAGGACACACGTCTCTATGTAGGACACACGTCTATGATGTAGGACACACGTCTCTATGATGTAGGACACACGTCTCTATGTAGGACACACGTCTCTATGATGTAGGACACACGTCTCTATGCTGTAGGACACACGTCTCTATGCTGTAGGACACACGTCTCTATGTAGGACACACGTCTATGCTGTAGGACACACGTCTCTATGTAGGACACACGTCTCTATGGTGTAGGACACACGTCTCTATGGTGTAGGACACACGTCTCTATGTAGGACACACGTCTCTATGCTGTAGGACACACGTCTATGCTGTAGGACACACGTCTCTATGTAGGACACACGTCTCTATGTAGGACACACGTCTCTATGGTGTAGGATACACGTCTCTATGATGTAGGACACACGTCTCTATGCAGGACATATGTCTCTATGATGTAGGACACACGTCTCTATGCAGGACACACGTCTCTATGCAGGACATATGTCTCTATGCTGTAGGACACACGTCTCTATGATGTAGGACACACGTCTCTATGCTGTAGGACACACGTCTCTATGATGTAGGACACACGTCTCTATGATGTAGGACACACGTCTCTATGTAGGACATATGTCTCTATAATGTAGGACACACGTCTCTACGCTGTAGGACACACGTCTCTATGCAGGACACACGTCTCTATGATGTAGGACACATGTCTCTATGATGTAGGACACACGTCTCTATGTAGGACACATGTCTCTATGTAGGACACACGTCTCTATGTAGGACACACGTCTCTATGTAGGACACATGTCTCTATGCAGGACACACGTCTCTATGTAGGACACACGTCTCTATGATGTAGGACACACGTCTCTATAATGTAGGACACACGTCTCTATGATGTAGGACACACGTCTATGATGTAGGACACATGTCTCTATGTAGGACACACGTCTCTATACAGGACACACGTCTCTATGATGTAGGACACACGTCTCTATGATGTAGGACACACGTCTCTATGATGTGGGACACACGTCTCTATGCTGTAGGACACACGTCTCTATGTAGGACACACGTCTCTATGCTGTAGGACACACGTCTCTATGCAGGACACACGTCTCTATGATGTAGGACACACGTCTCTATGCTGTAGGACACACGTCTCTATGTAGGACACACGTCTCCACGCTGTAGGACACACGTCTCTATGATGCAGGACACACGTCTCTATGATGTAGGACACACGTCTCTATGATGTAAGACACACGTCTCTATGCAGGACACACGTCTCTACGCTGTAGGACACACGTCTCTATGTAGGACACACGTCTATGCTGTAGGACACACGTCTCTATGATGTAGGACACACGTCTCTATGATGTAAGACACACGTCTCTATGCAGGACACACGTCTCTACGCTGTAGGACACACGTCTCTATGTAGGACACACGTCTCTATGATGTAGGACACACGTCTCTATGATGTAGGACACACGTCTCTATGCTGTAGGACACACGTCTCTATGCTGTAGGACACACGTCTCTATGTAGGACACACGTCTCTATGATGTAGGACACACGTCTCTATGATGTAGGACACACGTCTCTATGATGTGGGACACACGTCTCTATGCTGTAGGACACATGTCTCTATGTAGGACACACGTCTCTATGCTGTAGGACACACGTCTCTATGATGTAGGACACACGTCTCTATGATGTAGGACACACGTCTCTATGATGTAGGACACACGTCTCTATGATGTAAGACACACGTCTCTATGCAGGACACACGTCTCTACGCTGTAGGACACACGTCTCTATGTAGGACACACGTCTCTATGATGTAGGACACACGTCTCTATGATGTAGGACACACGTCTCTATGATGTAAGACACACGTCTCTATGCAGGACACACGTCTCTACGCTGTAGGACACACGTCTCTATGTAGGACACACGTCTCTATGCTGTAGGACACACGTCTCTATGATGTAGGACACACGTCTCTATGCTGTAGGACACATGTCTCTATGTAGGACACACGTCTCTATGCTGTAGGACACACGTCTCTATGATGTAGGACACACGTCTCTATGATGTAGGACACACGTCTCTATGATGTGGGACACACGTCTCTATGCTGTAGGACACATGTCTCTATGTAGGACACACGTCTCTATGATGTAGGACACACGTCTCTATGATGTAGGACACACGTCTCTATGATGTGGGACACACGTCTCTATGATGTGGGACACACGTCTCTATGCTGTAGGACACATGTCTCTATGTAGGACACACGTCTCTATGCTGTAGGACACACGTCTCTATGATGTGGGACACACGTCTCCATGCTGTAGGACACATGTCTCTATGCTGTAGGACACACGTCTCTATGTAGGACACACGTCTCTATGATGTAGGACACACGTCTCTATGATGTAGGACACACGTCTCTATGATGTAGGACACACATCTTTATGTGGGACACACGTGGACACGTTACACGCCGTCAGGTGACGTCACTACGTAGTTTACCTGCTGTTAGCTGTTAGCATAGTTAGCGTTAGCGCAGCTAGCTGGACATGTGACCACGCGAATAGTGCGCGTGAGACCGGATAGGTGAGGTTGCTCGCTGCTGATTGGAAAGGTGAGGCTGCTCGCTGCTGATTGGACAAGTGAGGCTAACGAGCAGCTAGCGTTAGCTGCGTGTTAGCTCCGCACATGCTAAAGGCTAACGGCTAACCGCGAATCGAGTAACGTCACAGTTACCGGTACCGACTCACCTGTAGCGTGATGACCGGAACACCTGGAGGCTGTGATGAGGCTGTGATGAGGCTAATCTGATGCTAAGGCTTAGCGTTATAACGTTAGCTGCTAACTGCTAGCTGCTGCTGACACAAAGAGCTCGCGCTCACTGAAATGCCGCGATTCTTCTTCGCTGGTTCATTTCCGGCTGAAAGCGCGCGACCGCCACCTGCCGGATGGAGTCCCGCAGAACAACCAAAATAAAATATAACAACAAAATAAAACGACCAACTGAGTTCCTGTAAATAATAATTATGATTATATATTTATAATATATAATATGTACAATATATAATATGTATAATATATTATATAATCCTAACAATATTATGAATACGATGATGATAATATATATTCATCATATATAATATATTGCTGTACTGTATCTTATTATGAAGGGTTAATGTTTGGCGCTTCCGTTAAACCCCACAGACCCGTATCACGTGTACATGTGACGTCACGGGATGATTTCCGCTGCTGCATGTAAACAAAGAAGAAGAAGAAGCTCTGATGGACTGAAGTAAAGATGTCGATGGAAGATCCGTTCTTTGTTGTTAAAGGGTGAGAAGCTAAGCTAAGCTAAGCTAAGCTAACTGTAGGCTAACAGAACTACACAAGCTAAGCTAACTGTAGGCTAACACACACAAGCTAAGTTAACTGTATACTTAGAAGGAGGTGCAGAAGGCAGTGAACGCAACTCTTTATTAACAAGGAGATGCAGAAGGCAGTGAACGCAACTCTTTATTAACAAGGAGATGCAGAAGGCAGTGAATGCAACTCTTTATTAACAAGGAGTTGCAGAGGGCAGTGAACGCAACTCTTTATTAACAAGGAGGTGCAGAAGGCAGTGAACGCAACTCTTTATTAACAAGGAGGTGCAGAGGGCAGTGAACGCAACTCTTTATTAACAAGGAGGTGCAGAGGGCAGTGAATGCAACTCTTTATTAACAAGGAGGTGCAGAGGGCAGTGAACGCAACTCTTTATTAACAAGGAGGTGCAGAGGGCAGTGAACGCAACTCTTTATTAACAAGGAGGTGCAGAGGGCAGTGAACGCAACTCTTTATTAACAAGGAGGTGCAGAGGGCAGTGAACGCAACTCTTTATTAACAAGGAGGTGCAGAAGGCAGTGAATGCAACTCTTTATTAACAAGGAGGTGCAGAGGGCAGTGAATGCAACTCTTTATTAACAAGGAGGTGCAGAGGGCAGTGAATGCAACTCTTTATTAACAGGGAGATGCAGAGGGCAGTGAACGCAACTCTTTATTAACAAGGAGGTGCAGAGGGCAGTGAACACAACTCTTTATTAACAAGGAGGTGCAGAGGGCAGTGAATGCAACTCTTTATTAACAGGGAGATGCAGAGGGCAGTGAACGCAACTCTTTATTAACAAGGAGGTGCAGAGGGCAGTGAACGCAACTCTTTATTAACAAGGAGGTGCAGAGGGCAGTGAACGCAACTCTTTATTAACAAGGAGGTGCAGAGGGCAGTGAATGCAACTCTTTATTAACAGGGAGGTGCAGAGGGCAGTGAACGCAACTGCATTAACAAGGAGGTGCAGAGGGCAGTGAACGCAACTCTTTATTAACAAGGAGGTGCAGAAGGCAGTGAACGCAACTCTTTATTAACAAGGAGGTGCAGAGGGCAGTGAACGCAACTCTTTATTAACAAGGAGGTGCAGAGGGCAGTGAACGCAACTCTTTATTAACAAGGAGGTGCAGAGGGCAGTGAATGCAACTCTTTATTAACAAGGAGGTGCAGAGGGCAGTGAACGCAACTCTTTATTAACAAGGAGGTGCAGAAGGCAGTGAACGCAACTCTTTATTAACAAGGAGGTGCAGAAGGCAGTGAACGCAACTCTTTATTAACAAGGAGGTGCAGAGGGCAGTGAACGCAACTCTTTATTAACAAGGAGGTGCAGAGGGCAGTGAACGCAACTCTTTATTAACAAGGAGGTGCAGAGTGCAGTGAACGCAACTCTTTATTAACAAGGAGGTGCAGAGGGCAGTGAACGCAACTCTTTATTAACAAGGAGGTGCAGAAGGCAGTGAACGCAACTCTTTATTAACAAGGAGGTGCAGAGGGCAGTGAACGCAACTCTTTATTAACAAGGAGGTGCAGAGGGCAGTGAACGCAACTCTTTATTAACAAGGAGGTGCAGAGGGCAGTGAACGCAACTCTTTATTAACACTTGTTAACAGGGAGGTGCAGAAGGCAGTGAACGCAGCACAGAGCCTCCATCATAGATGGAGCGAGCTGCTGCAGGAGGGGGGCGGAGCCTCCAAGGAGGAAATGGACTGGACGACCAATGAGCTGAGGAACAGCCTGCGCTCCATCGAGTGGGACCTGGAGGACCTCGACGAGACCATTAATATCCTTTCCAAACCACAGAGATCACGTGACCATCGCAGGGTGTCACGTGACTTCCTGTGTCGTGTCTTTGATTTGAATGTGTTTCTTAACTGTCAGTGAACGCATCGTGGAGTCCAACCCAAAGAAGTTCAACCTGGACACAGCAGAGCTGATGAAGAGGAAGGCCTTCATCACCAGCACCAGGCTCACTGTGAAGGTACGCAGCTACTGAATCACCTGTCTGTCCAGGTAGACCTCACGTTACCTGGTACACCTCACGTTACCTGGTACACCTCACGTTACCTGGTACACCTCACGTTACCTGGTACACCTCACGTTACCAGTCCAGGTACACCTCACGTTACCTGTCCAGGTAGACCTCACGTTACCTGTCCAGGTAGACCTCACGTTACCTGGTACACCTCACGTTACCTGGTACACCTCACGTTACCTGGTACACCTCACGTTACCTGGTACACCTCACGTTATCTGTCCGGTAGACCTCACGTTACCAGGTACACCTCACGTTACCTGTCCAGGTACACCTCACGTTACCTGTCCAGGTAGACCTCACATTACCAGTCCAGGTAGCCCTCACATTACCAGGTAGACCTCACATTACCAGGTACACCTCACGTTACCAGGTATACCTCACGTTACCTGTCCAGGTAGACCTCACATTACCAGGTACACCTCACGTTACCAGGTATACCTCACATTACCTGTCCAGGTAGACCTCACATTACCAGGTAGACCTCACATTACCAGTCCAGGTACACCTCACATTACCTGGTAGACCTCACGTTACCTGTCCAGGTAGACCTCACATTACCAGGTAGACCTCACGTTACCAGTCCAGGTAGACCTCACATTACCAGGTACACCTCACATTACCAGGTAGACCTCACGTTACCAGGTAGACCTCACGTTATCTGTCCGGTAGACCTCACGTTACCTGTCCAGGTAGACCTCACATTGCCAAGTAGACCTCACATTACCAGGTAGACCTCACGTTACCAGGTACACCTCACATTACCAGGTAGACCTCACATTACCTGTCCAGGTAGACCTCACATTGCCAAGTAGACCTCACATTACCTGTCCAGGTAGACCTCACATTACCAGGTAGACCTCACATTACCTGTCCAGGTAGACCTCACATTACCAGGTAGACCTCACATTACCAGGTACACCTCACATTACCAGGTAGACCTCACGTTATCTGTCCGGTAGACCTCACGTTACCTGTCCAGGTAGACCTCACATTACCAGGTAGACCTCACATTACCAGGTACACCTCACGTTACCAGGTAGACCTCACGTTACCAGGTACACCTCACGTTACCTGGTACACCTCACGTTACCTGTCCAGGTAGACCTCACATTACCTGTCCAGGTAGACCTCACATTACCTGTCCAGGTAGACCTCACGTTACCAGGTAGACCTCACATTACCAGGTAGACCTCACGTTACCTGTCCAGGTAGACCTCACATTACCAGGTAGACCTCACGTTATCTGTCCGGTAGACCTCACGTTACCTGTCCAGGTAGACCTCACATTACCAGGTAGACCTCACATTACCTGTCCAGGTAGACCTCACGTTACCAGGTAGACCTCACATTACCAGGTAGACCTCACGTTATCTGTCCGGTAGACCTCACGTTACCTGTCCAGGTAGACCTCACGTTACCAGGTAGACCTCACATTACCAGGTACACCTCACGTTACCAGGTAGACCTCACATTACCAGGTACACCTCACATTACCAGGTACACCTCACGTTACCTGTCCAGGTAGACCTCACGTTACCTGTCCAGGTAGACCTCACGTTACCTGTCCAGGTAGACCTCACGTTACCTGGTACACCTCACGTTACCTGGTACACCTCACGTTACCTGGTACACCTCACGTTACCAGTCCAGGTACACCTCACGTTACCTGTCCAGGTAGACCTCACGTTACCTGGTACACCTCACGTTCCCTGGTACACCTCACGTTACCTGGTACACCTCACGTTACCTGGTACACCTCACGTTATCTGTCCGGTAGACCTCACGTTACCAGGTACACCTCACGTTACCTGTCCAGGTACACCTCACGTTACCTGGTACACCTCACGTTACCTGTCCAGGTAGACCTCACATTACCAGTCCAGGTAGCCCTCACATTACCAGGTAGACCTCACATTACCAGGTACACCTCACGTTACCAGGTATACCTCACGTTACCTGTCCAGGTAGACCTCACATTACCAGGTACACCTCACGTTACCAGGTATACCTCACATTACCTGTCCAGGTAGACCTCACATTACCAGGTAGACCTCACATTACCAGTCCAGGTACACCTCACATTACCTGGTAGACCTCACGTTACCTGTCCAGGTAGACCTCACATTACCAGGTAGACCTCACGTTACCAGTCCAGGTAGACCTCACATTACCAGGTACACCTCACATTACCAGGTAGACCTCACGTTACCAGGTAGACCTCACGTTACCAGGTAGACCTCACGTTATCTGTCCGGTAGACCTCACGTTACCTGTCCAGGTAGACCTCACATTGCCAAGTAGACCTCACATTACCAGGTAGACCTCACGTTACCAGGTACACCTCACATTACCAGGTAGACCTCACATTACCTGTCCAGGTAGACCTCACATTGCCAAGTAGACCTCACATTACCTGTCCAGGTAGACCTCACATTACCAGGTAGACCTCACATTACCTGTCCAGGTAGACCTCACATTACCAGGTAGACCTCACATTACCAGGTACACCTCACATTACCAGGTAGACCTCACGTTATCTGTCCGGTAGACCTCACGTTACCTGTCCAGGTAGACCTCACATTACCAGGTAGACCTCACATTACCAGGTACACCTCACGTTACCAGGTAGACCTCACGTTACCAGGTACACCTCACGTTACCTGGTACACCTCACGTTACCTGTCCAGGTAGACCTCACATTACCTGTCCAGGTAGACCTCACATTACCTGTCCAGGTAGACCTCACGTTACCAGGTAGACCTCACATTACCAGGTAGACCTCACGTTACCTGTCCAGGTAGACCTCACATTACCAGGTAGACCTCACATTACCAGGTAGACCTCACGTTATCTGTCCGGTAGACCTCACGTTACCTGTCCAGGTAGACCTCACATTACCAGGTAGACCTCACATTACCTGTCCAGGTAGACCTCACGTTACCTGTCCAGGTAGACCTCACGTTACCAGGTAGACCTCACGTTACCAGGTAGACCTCACATTACCAGGTAGACCTCACGTTATCTGTCCGATAGACCTCACGTTACCTGTCCAGGTAGACCTCACGTTACCAGGTAGACCTCACATTACCAGGTACACCTCACGTTACCAGGTACACCTCACGTTACCTGTCCAGGTAGACCTCACATTACCAGGTATACCTCACGTTACCTGTCCAGGTAGACCTCACGTTACCTGTCCAGGTAGACCTCACATTACCAGGTAGACCTCACATTACCTGTCCAGGTAGACCTCACGTTACCTGTCCAGGTAGACCTCACATTACCAGGTATACCTCACGTTACCTGACCAGGTATACCTCACATTACCTGTCCAGGTAGACCTCACATTACCAGGTAGACCTCACATTACCTGGTAGACCTCACATTACCTGTCCAGGTAGACCTCACATTACCAGGTAGACCTCACGTTACCTGTCCAGGTAGACCTCACATTACCAGGTATACCTCACATTACCTGTCCAGGTAGACCTCACATTACCAGGTAGACCTCACATTACCAGGTAGACCTCACATTACCTGTCCAGGTAGACCTCACATTACCAGGTATACCTCACATTACCAGGTAGACCTCACATTACCTGTCCAGGTAGACCTCACATTACTAGGTAGACCTCACATTACCAGGTAGACCTCACATTACTAGGTAGACCTCACATTACCTGTCCAGGTAGACTTCACATTACCTGTCCAGGTATACCTCACGTTACCAGGTACACCTCACGTTACCTGTCCAGGTAGACCTCACGTTACCTGTCCAGGTATACCTCACGTTACCAGGTACACCTCACGTTACCTGTCCAGGTAGACCTCACATTACCAGGTAGACCTCATGTTACCAGGTAGACCTCACGTTACCAGGTAGACCTCACGTTACCAGGTAGACCTCACGTTACCAGGTAGACCTCACGTTACCAGGTACACCTCACATTACCTGTCCAGGTAGACCTCATGTTACCAGGTAGACCTCACATTACCTGTCCAGGTAGACTTCACACCTGAGCACATTATGCTTGTTTATTCATCGAGTGCTGATGGAAACACGTGCAGAATCGATTAATCTGATTGGTTGCTGACTGACTTTTTTTCTGGAAGGAAATGAAAGAGCAGATGTCGAGGCCGGCTGTTTCCTCCACGGACAGAAAGAACAAACAGGTAAATACCGACTCAGCTGGTGACCTCCTGTCCAGGACTGTCAGGATGAGGGTACCTCAGGTCTCTAGAGGTAGAGGTCAGGATGAGGGTACGTCAGGTCTCTAGAGGTAGAGGTCAGGATGAGGGTACGTCAGGTCTCTAGAGGTAGAGATCAGGATGAGGGTATGTCAGGTCTCTGGAGGTCAGGGTGAGGGTATGTCAGGTCTGTAGAGGTCAGGATGAGGGTATGTCAGGTCTTTGGAGGTCAGGATGAGGGTATGTCAGATCTCTAGAGGTCAGGATGAGGGTATGTCAGGTCTGTAGAGGTCAGGATGGGGGTATGTCAGGTCTCTGGTGGTCAGGATAGGGGTATGTCAGGTCTATGGAGGTCAGGATGAGGGTATGTCAGGTCTCTGGAGGTCAGGATGAGGGTATGTCAGGTCTCTGGAGGTCAGGATGAGGGTATGTCAGGTCTCTGGAGGTCAGGATGAGGGTATGTCAGGTCTCTGGTGGTCAGGATGAGGGTATGTCAGGTCTCTAGAGGTCAGGATGAGGGTATGTCAGGTCTCTGGTGGTCAGGATGAGGGTATGTCAGGTCTCTGGAGGTCAGGATGAGGGTATGTCAGGTCTCTGGAGGTCAGGATGAGGGTATGTCAGGTCTCTGGTGGTCAGGATGAGGGTATGTCAGGTCTCTGGAGGTCAGGATGAGGGTATGTCAGGTCTCTGGAGGTCAGGATGAGGGTATGTCAGGTCTCTGGTGGTCAGGATGAGGGTATGTCAGATCTCTAGAGGTCAGGATGAGGGTATGTCAGGTCTCTGGTGGTCAGGATAGGGGTATGTCAGGTCTCTAGAGGTCAGGATGAGGGTATGTCAGGTCTCTAGAGGTCAGGATGAGGGTATGTCAGGTCTCTAGAGGTCAGGATGAGGGTATGTCAGATCTCTAGAGGTCAGGATGAGGGTATGTCAGGTCTCTGGTGGTCAGGATGAGGGTATGTCAGGTCTTTAGAGGTCAGGATGAGGGTATGTCAGGTCTTTAGAGGTCAGGATGGGGGTATGTCAAGTCTCTAGAGGTCAGGATGAGGGTATGTCAGGTCTCTAGAGGTCAGGATGAGGGTATGTCAGGTCTCTGGTGGTCAGGATGAGGGTATGTCAGGTCTTTGGAGGTCAGGATGAGGGTATGTCAGGTCTCTGGTGGTCAGGATGAGGGTATGTCAGGTCTCTGGAGGTCAGGATGAGGGTATGTCAGGTCTCTGGTGGTCAGGATGAGGGTATGTCAGGTCTGTAGAGATCAGGATGAGGGTATGTCAGGTCTCTGGAGGTCAGGATGAGGGTATGTCAGGTCTGTAGAGGTCAGGATGAGGGTATGTCAGGTCTCTAGAGGTCAGGATGGGGGTATGTCAGGTCTCTGGTGGTCAGGATGAGGGTATGTCAGGTCTGTAGAGGTCAGGATGAGGGTATGTCAGGTCTGTAGAGGTCAGGATGAGGGTATGTCAGGTCTCTGGAGGTCAGGATGAGGGTATGTCAGGTCTGTAGAGGTCAGGATGAGGGTATGTCAGGTCTCTAGAGGTCAGGATGGGGGTATGTCAGGTCTCTGGTGGTCAGGATGAGGGTATGTCAGGTCTCTGGAGGTCAGGATGAGGGTATGTCAGGTCTGTAGAGGTCAGGATGGGGGTATGTCAGGTCTCTGGTGGTCAGGATGAGGGTATGTCAGGTCTTTAGAGGTAGAAGTCAGGATGAGGGTATGTCAGGTCTCTGGTGGTCAGGATGAGGGTATGTCAGGTCTTTAGAGGTAGAGGTCAGGATGAGGGTATGTCAGGTCTCTAGAGGTCAGGATGAGGGTATGTCAGGTCTCTAGAGGTCAGGATGAGGGTATGTCAGGTCTCTAGAGGTCAGGATGAGGGTATGTCAGGTCTCTGGAGGTCAGGATGAGGGTATGTCAGGTCTGTAGAGGTCAGGATGAGGGTATGTCAGGTCTCTGGTGGTCAGGATGAGGGTATGTCAGATCTCTAGAGGTCAGGATGAGGGTATGTCAGGTCTCTGCTGGTCAGGATGAGGGTATGTCAGATCTCTAGAGGTCAGGATGAGGGTATGTCAGGTCTCTGGTGGTCAGGTTGAGGGTATGTCAGGTCTCTAGAGGTCAGGATGGGGGTATGTCAGGTCTCTGGTGGTCAGGATGAGGGTATGTCAGGTCTCTGGTGGTCAGGATGAGGGTATGTCAGGTCTCTGGTGGTCAGGATGAGGGTATGTCAGGTCTGTAGAGGTCAGGATGAGGGTATGTCAGATCTCTAGAGGTCAGGATGAGGGTATGTCAGGTCTCTGGTGGTCAGGATGAGGGTATGTCAGGTCTTTGGAGGTCAGGATGAGGGTATGTCAGATCTCTAGAGGTCAGGATGAGGGTATGTCAGGTATCTGCTGGTCAGGATGAGGGTATGTCAGGTCTCTGGTGGTCAGGATGAGGGTATGTCAGGTCTCTGGTGGTCAGGATGAGGGTATGTCAGGTTTTTGGAGGTCAGGATGAGGGTATGTCAGGTCTGTAGAGGTCAGGATGGGGGTATGTCAGGTCTCTGGTGGTCAGGATGAGGGTATGTCAGGTCTGTAGAGGTCAGGATGAGGGTATGTCAGGTCTCTAGAGGTCAGGATGAGGGTATGTCAGGTCTCTGGTGGTCAGGATGAGGGTATGTCAGGTCTTTGGAGGTCAGGATGAGGGTATGTCAGGTCTCTGGAGGTCAGGATGAGGGTATGTCAGGTCTCTGCTGGTCAGGATGAGGGTATGTCAGGTCTCTGGTGGTCAGGATGAGGGTATGCCAGGTCTCTAGAGGTCAGGATGAGGGTATGTCAGGTCTCTGGTGGTCAGGATGAGGGTATGTCAGGTCTCTGGTGGTCAGGATGAGGGTATGTCAGGTCTCTGGTGGTCAGGATGAGGGTATGTCAGGTCTCTGGTGGTCAGGATGAGGGTATGTCAGGTCTGTAGAGGTCAGGATGAGGGTATGTCAGGTCTCTGGTGGTCAGGATGAGGGTATGTCAGATCTCTAGAGGTCAGGATGAGGGTATGTCAGGTCTCTGGTGGTCAGGATGAGGGTATGTCAGGTCTCTAGAGGTCAGGATGAGGGTATGTCAGGTTTTTGGAGGTCAGGATGAGGGTATGTCAGGTCTCTAGAGGTCAGGATGAGGGTATGTCAGGTCTCTGGTGGTCAGGATGAGGGTATGTCAGGTCTCTGGTGGTCAGGATGAGGGTATGTCAGGTCTCTGGTGGTCAGGATGAGGGTATGTCAGGTCTCTAGAGGTCAGGATGAGGGTATGTCAGGTCTCTGGTGGTCAGGATGAGGGTATGTCAGGTCTCTGGTGGTCAGGATGAGGGTATGTCAGGTCTGTAGAGGTCAGGATGGGGGTATGTCAGGTCTCTGGTGGTCAGGATGAGGGTATGTCAGGTCTGTAGAGGTCAGGATGAGGGTATGTCAGGTCTCTAGAGGTCAGGATGAGGGTATGTCAGGTCTCTGGTGGTCAGGATGAGGGTATGTCAGGTCTTTGGAGGTCAGGATGAGGGTATGTCAGGTCTCTGGAGGTCAGGATAGGGGTATGTCAGGTCTCTGGTGGTCAGGATGAGGGTATGTCAGGTCTCTGGTGGTCAGGATGAGGGTATGTCAGGTCTCTGGTGGTCAGGATGAGGGTATGTCAGGTCTCTGGTGGTCAGGATGAGGGTATGTCAGGTCTCTGGAGGTCAGGATGAGGGTATGTCAGGTCTCTGGTGGTCAGGATGAGGGTATGTCAAGTCTCTGGTGGTCAGGATGAGGGTATGTCAGATCTCTAGAGGTCAGGATGGGGGTATGTCAGGTCTCTGGTGGTCAGGATGGGGGTATGTCAGGTCTCTAGAGGTAGAGGTCAGGATGGGGGTATGTCAGGTCTGTAGAGGTCAGGATGGGGGTATGTCAGGTCTCTAGAGGTCAGGATGGGGGTATGTCAGGTCTCTAGAGGTCAGGATGGGGGTATGTCAGGTCTCTAGAGGTCAGGATGGGGGTATGTCAGGTCTCTAGAGGTAGAGGTCAGGATGGGGGTATGTCAGGTCTCTAGAGGTCAGGATGGGGGTATGTCAGGTCTCTGGTGGTCAGGATGGGGGTATGTCAGGTCTCTGGTGGTCAGGATGAGGGTATGTCAGGTCTCTGGTGGTCAGGATGAGGGTATGTCAGGTCTCTGGTGGTCAGGATGAGGGTATGTCAGGTCTCTGGTGGTCAGGATGAGGGTATGTCAGGTCTCTGGAGGTCAGGATGAGAGTATGTCAGGTCTGTAGAGGTCAGGATGGGGGTATGTCAGGTCTCTGGTGGTCAGGATGGGGGTATGTCAGGTCTCTGGTGGTTTCCGGAGGTCAGACATCTGACACGGTGTATTTCTGATGTTGATTTTTGTCCAGGCTCTACTTGGTGAGCGTGGGGCTCAGGGTCCGATCTGGCAGCCGGGTCCTGATAAATACAGCCGACTGGACAGCCAACTGCAGAACGCTAACTCTCAGTTCATAGAGGAGCAGCAAGCTCAGCAACAGGTACAGTAACACCTGACCAATAACAGCCAATCACTGAGCTGTAGTTTATGAGGTCATACTGTCGGTATAGTAACAATGTGAGCTAAAAAAAAAAGTTTGGGTGTTTTTATGTGTCTGACACGTGGCAGGTATCAGGTGGAGCCTCTTAAAACACCCGAATCCTGAAAGTTTGAATGTAATTGGTGGATTAAACAAAGCATTAAGTTTGTGTGTGTGTTTCTCAGTTGATGGCCGAGCAGCAGGATGAACAGCTGGAGCTCGTGTCAGGAACCATCGGTGTCCTCAAAAACATGTCAGAGAGGATCGGCATGGAGCTGGATGAGCAGGCCGTGTAAGCACCCAAAGATGGAGGGATTTGTTCTGAGCGTGGACTTTGGTTTTAGGGGTTAACCTAACATAATAATGACCGATAATGTATAAAAGTTAAGAACCAATAATGTAATGTAAGTTATTATGTTATTGGGTGGTTAATAATATCAGTCACATGAGAGAGAGGTCAGACCAAGTGCCAAGGAAGCGTGAAAGCCAATAACATAATAACTTATTACATTATGGGCAAAAAGTTATTCCGTTATTGGTTCAGAAATCTTATTACATTATGGGCTTTATTACTTTTAAAACAGACAAAATGATTACGTTACCAGCTGTTAGTACGTTATTGACTGTTACAGGAGGACTTTGGTTTGAGGGAGAACTGGGAGAACTGGTCCAGGTTAACCTGTCACACTAAGCTGTTGTCTTTTCCTGCAGGATGTTGGATGACTTCGGCCATGAGATGGACAACACTCAGTCAAGACTGGACAACGTCATGAAGAAATTGGCCAAAGTGTCCCACATGACCAGCGGTAATCTGCCTGGCAATACATGATGTCACACTCAGTTAACCAGTTTGAAGTAGTGTTTACACCTCATACTCAATATAAGTAAAAATACAATAAATAATATATTTTTAAAAATATAATCCAAAATCCAGCATATGGGTGTTTCTCTCATGTCCATGGTCCATTTAGACAGATGAGCCAAAACATTAAAACCACTGACAGGTTTAAGTGAATCATGACCTTGTTATGATGGGATGTGAAAGGTCCTCCTGGTATGTAGTGGTCAGTAAGGAAGGACAACTGTGGAAGCTGCGACAGGGTCATGGGGTTAGGGTTAGCTAACCCAAGTGTCACTGATGATAACCCAAACCCGTCTGGTCCGATCCCAGAGAAGAGTCACTGTAGCAGAGACGACTGACAGAGTTCATGCTGGCTGTGGTAGACGGCGGTCAGATAGCAGTGCAGTTAGTGCAGTCGTCTCCAACCTGCTCCTGGAGAGCTACTGCCCTGCATATTTTAAGTATCTCTCCACTGTAACACATTATTAACTCATTATCAAGCATCAATTATCAAGTCTTGGTACACCGTAAGAAGCCAGGGGTTAAAATCTAGAAGGGCGGTACTGTGTACCAGTGCGTACCGGCTCACTTAAAGCACTGGCGATATGACAATATATATTGTGATGAGAGAAGACTTTCATATTTTATTCTATAATTTATTTCTTTGCAATGTTTACTGCACTATTGTTGCTGTCCATCCAGGCCGACAGTAAACAGAGAGAGAGTGGAATCATACCAGGGACGCTGCCTTTATGCTTTATGTGCTGGAACTGCTCAGCTATCAAAGCTAACCCTAACCCTAGCCCTCCCTTGGATGTCAGGAGTTTATCTGGCATCAACTCTCTCTCACCGCTCTCAGCTGAGAGCACAAACTGTCTTTACTAATTATATTCAGCTCAGTGTGAAAGCATGGACCAACTATGTATTAATTTAATTAAAATGTGTTATATTGAGATAGGTAACTGTTATCATGATATGAGAATTATCATCCAGCCCTACGAACCACCTAAACATGGTTGCATGGTTCACTCTTCATGGCAGCACTATTCCCTGACGGGCTAGGCTAACCCTGACGGGCTAGGCTAACCCTGACGGGCTAGGCTAACCCTGATGGGCTAGCGTAACCCTGATGGGCTAGGCTAACCCTGACGGGCTAGGCTAACCCTGACGGGCTAGGCTAACCCTGACGGGCTAGGCTAACCCAGTTGTAACCCAATGTTATTCAGTCAGTTAGTCCACAACCATAAATGGTCTGTACATCTTGTTATACTTATTGTTATAGTTAGTTACTGTTTGGTTGTAGGTAGTTATAGTTATTATGATAGTTATAGTTCAGTTAAAGTTTTACATATTATATAATGTCAGATATTATAACATATTGTTATTATTATTTATTTTATTATCAGAAAGTGATATTTGTGGTGTGTGTGTGCAGATCGTCGGCAGTGGTGTGCTATTGGCGTGTTGCTCGCCATCCTCTTCGTGGTCATCCTTCTCTTCTTCATCCTCTGATTGAGTTCCTCTCCTCTCAGCACGGATGTCTTAATCCTGTGTCTACTGGACTCTGCTGAACTCTACAGTTCTATATCCACCTCTTGT
Organism: Scomber japonicus; assembly: GCF_027409825.1. NCBI lineage: Eukaryota > Metazoa > Chordata > Actinopteri > Scombriformes > Scombridae > Scomber > Scomber japonicus. The sequence continues at coordinate 37,126,734 of NC_070584.1, forward strand.
ACTGTACTGGACTCTACTGGACTGTACATTGTGCTTCTTGTCTTCACCCCTTGACCCGCATTATCACCACCAACCTTCTTCCAGCCTTCAGTCTCTAGCTGCTGTCAGCTGATTTGCTGTTAAGCCTGGTTCTACTGGACTGTCCTGGTTCTACTGGACTGTCCTGGTTCTACTGGACTGTCTTGGTTCTACTGGACTGTCCTGGTTCTACTGGACTGTCCTGGTTCTACTGGACTGTCCTGGTTCTACTGGACTGTCCTGGTTCTACTGGATCTTCATGGACAATCTTGGACTCTCTTCCTGAGTGGGACTGAAAAGGCACTTTGGTTCTTTTATTGTTTGACTGAATCATGCAGAGGTCAGAGGTCAGAGGTCAAACGTGTGATATGTTTTCATGTTTTTGTTTGTTTTGGATGTTTGATTTAAAGGGCTCGAAAAGAACCAGTTTAACTCCAGTTCAACTCTACTTTAACTCCAGTTCAACTCTACTTTAACTCCAGTTCAACTCCAGTTCAACTCTCCTTTAACTCCAGTTCAACTCTCCTTTAACTCCAGTTCAACTCTCCTTTAACTCCAGTTCAACTCTCCTTTAACTCCAGTTCAACTCTACTGTAACTCCAGTTCAACTCTACTTTAACTCCAGTTCAACTCTCCTTTAACTCCAGTTCAACTCTACTGTAACTCCAGTTCAACTCTACTTTAACTCCAGTTCAACTCTACTTTAACTCCAGTTCAACTCTACTTTAACTCCAGTTCAACTCTCCTTTAACTCCAGTTCAACTCTACTTTAACTCCAGTTCAACTCTACTGTAACTCCAGTTCAACTCTACTTTAACTCCAGTTCAACTCTACTTTAACTCCAGTTCAACTCTACTTTAACTCCAGTTCAACTCTACTTTAACTCCAGTTCAACTCTCCTTTAACTCCAGTTCAACTCTACTTTAACTCCAGTTCAACTCTACTTTAACTCCAGTTCAACTCTACTTTAACTCCAGTTCAACTCTACTTTAACTCCAGTTCAACTCTACTGTAACTCCAGTTCAACTCTACTTTAACTCCAGTTCAACTCTCCTTTAACTCCAGTTCAACTCTACTGTAACTCCAGTTCAACTCTACTTTAACTCCAGTTCAACTCTACTTTAACTCCAGTTCAACTCTACTGTAACTCCAGTTCAACTCTACTGTAACTCCAGTTCAACTCTCCTTTAACTCCAGTTCAACTCTCCTGTAACTCCAGTTCAACTCTACTTTAACTCCAGTTCAACTCTACTTTAACTCCAGTTCAACTCTACTTTAACTCCAGTTCAACTCTACTGTAACTCCAGTTCAACTCTACTTTAACTCCAGTTCAACTCTCCTTTAACTCCAGTTCAACTCTACTGTAACTCCAGTTCAACTCTACTTTAACTCCAGTTCAACTCTACTGTAACTCCAGTTCAACTCTACTTTAACTCCAGTTCAACTCTACTGTAACTCCAGTTCAACTCTACTGTAACTCCAGTTCAACTCTACTTTAACTCCAGTTCAACTCTACTGTAACTCCAGTTCAACTCTACTGTAACTCCAGTTCAACTCTCCTTTAACTCCAGTTCAACTCTACTTTAACTCCAGTTCAACTCTCCTTTAACTCCAGTTCAACTCTACTGTAACTCCAGTTCAACTCTACTTTAACTCCAGTTCAACTCTACTTTAACTCCAGTTCAACTCTACTGTAACTCCAGTTCAACTCTACTGTAACTCCAGTTCAACTCTACTTTAACTCCAGTTCAACTCTACTTTAACTCCAGTTCAACTCTACTTTAACTCCAGTTCAACTCTACTTTAACTCCAGTTTGATTACATGCGTACTGATCCTGGTTCAGCTCCAGTTTAACTTTAGTCTGATCCTGGTTCAGCTCCAGTTTAACTTTAGTCTGATCCTGGTTCAGCTCCAGTTTAACTGTAGTCTGATCCTGATCCTGGTTCAGCTCCAGTTTGACTGTAGTCTGATCCTGATCCTGGTTCAGCTCCAGTTTAACTGTAGTCTGATCCTGATCCTGGTTCAGCTCCAGTTTAACTTTAGTCTGATCCTGGTTCAGCTCCAGTTTGACTGTAGTCTGATCCTGATCCTGGTTCAGCTCCAGTTTAACTGTAGTCTGATCCTGATCCTGGTTCAGCTCTCTTTGTTTAGGTTGAAGCGTGTAGGAAGAAAATATTCTGAAAACACTTTTTAAGAAAATAATGTAAAGAAATTCTAACACTAAAACTTCCTGCTGCTGTTTCCTGTTTCTCGTTGAATCTGTGACGCAGTATTTAATGTTTTATTTCCTTTATTGAGCAGCAGATTCTGCAGCTGATTGAACACTGACCAGTTACCCTAACCCCTAACCCATAACCCCTAACCCATACCCTAAAACAGACCCTAACCCAGACCCTAACCCATACCCTAACCCCTAACCCTAACCCTACATTTCCTGCAGCTACTTCACATTAAAAGCATTTCTCAGCTGAACCTCTGGAAGGCTTTTAATGTGCATACCCTAAAACAGACCCTAACCCTAACCCAGACCCTAACCCTAACCCTAAAACAGACCCTAACCCTAACCCTAACCCTAAAACAGACCCTAACCCTAACCCATACCCTAACCCTAACCCATACCCTAACCCTAACCCTAAAACAGACCCTAACCCTAACCCAGACCCTAAAACAGACCCTAACCCTAACCCTAACACTAACATCATAAATCCATCCAAATCATTTCACTCAAAATTCATTGACTGAAAATCCTTCATTGATTTCATCTTTAGGTGTTTTGTTTTGAAAATCTCTCCATCCATGTTTCCTGTCTGAAGCAGCATGGAGCCCTAAAACACAAAATAACAAGAATAATTAAATGAACCTCATAGAAACAGCTCATTCACCACTTTATAGTTTATTAACTATTTATTAAATGTTCATCTGCTGCTCATGAATAAAGTGTTACTGATACCACTCATCGTATAACAGCTTTTAGTTTGATGTTAAAATGTTTTATTTATCAGTGAATGATGAAAACTTTGGTCTGTCCTTGTTTTTGTGAAGTTTGTATCGGCAATAAACTGACTGAGAAAACAGGGTGACGTTTAAAGGGGACTGTTTTATGTTCTTTATATAAATGATGTTCCTGTTAGCAAGGGTTAGGGTTAGTTAGTATTTAAACTGGGTTAGTAAGTATTTAAACTGGGTTAGTTAGTATTTAAACTGGGTTAGTTAGTATTTAAACTGGGTTAGTTAGTATTTAAACTGGGTTAGTAAGTATTTAAACTGGGTTAGTAAGTATTTAAACTGGGTTAGTAAGTATTTAAACTGGGTTAGGGTTAGTTAGTATTTAAACTGGGTTAGTTAGTATTTAAACTGGGTTAGTTAGTATTTAAACTGGGTTAGGGTTAGTAAGTATTTAAACTGGGTTAGTAAGTATTTAAACTGGGTTAGTAAGTATTTAAACTGGGTTAGTTAGTATTTAAACTGGGTTAGTAAGTATTTAAACTGGGTTAGTTAGTATTTAAACTGGGTTAGTAAGTATTTAAACTGGGTTAGTTAGTATTTAAACTGGGTTAGGGTTAGTTAGTATTTAAACTGGGTTAGTAAGTATTTAAACTGGGTTAGTAAGTATTTAAACTGGGTTAGGGTTAGTTAGTATTTAAACTGGGTTAGTAAGTATTTAAACTGGGTTAGTAAGTATTTAAACTGGGTTAGGGTTAGTTAGTATTTAAACTGGGTTAGTAAGTATTTAAACTGGGTTAGTAAGTATTTAAACTGGGTTAGGGTTAGTTAGTATTTAAACTGGGTTAGTAAGTATTTAAACTGGGTTAGTTAGTATTTAAACTGGGTTAGTAAGTATTTAAACTGGGTTAGTAAGTATTTAAACTGGGTTAGTTAGTATTTAAACTGGGTTAGTTAGTATTTAAACTGGGTTAGTAAGTATTTAAACTGGGTTAGTTAGTATTTAAACTGGGTTAGTAAGTATTTAAACTGGGTTAGGGTTAGTAAGTATTTAAACTGGGTTAGTAAGTATTTAAACTGGGTTAGGGTTAGTAAGTATTTAAACTGGGTTAGTTAGTATTTAAACTGGGTTAGTAAGTATTTAAACTGGGTTAGTAAGTATTTAAACTGGGTTAGTAAGTATTTAAACTGGGTTAGTTAGTATTTAAACTGGGTTAGTAAGTATTTAAACTGGGTTAGTAAGTATTTAAACTGGGTTAGGGTTAGTTAGTATTTAAACTGGGTTAGTTAGTATTTAAACTGGGTTAGTAAGTATTTAAACTGGGTTAGTATTTAAACTGGGTTAGTTAGTATTTAAACTGGGTTAGTAAGTATTTAAACTGGGTTAGTAAGTATTTAAACTGGGTTAGTATTTAAACTGGGTTAGTTAGTATTTAAACTGGGTTAGTAAGTATTTAAACTGGGTTAGTAAGTATTTAAACTGGGTTAGTAAGCATTTAAACTGGGTTAGTTAGTATTTAAACTGGGTTAGGGTTAGTTAGTATTTAAACTGGGTTAGTTAGTATTTAAACTGGGTTAGTAAGCATTTAAACTGGGTTAGTATTTAAACTGGGTTAGTTAGTATTTAAACTGGGTTAGTAAGTATTTAAACTGGGTTAGTTAGTATTTAAACTGGGTTAGTAAGTATTTAAACTGGGTTAGTTAGTATTTAAACTGGGTTAGGGTTAGTTAGTATTTAAACTGGGTTAGTAAGTATTTAAACTGGGTTAGTAAGTATTTAAACTGGGTTAGGGTTAGTTAGTATTTAAACTGGGTTAGTAAGTATTTAAACTGGGTTAGTAAGTATTTAAACTGGGTTAGTATTTAAACTGGGTTAGTAAGTATTTAAACTGGGTTAGTAAGTATTTAAACTGGGTTAGTATTTAAACTGGGTTAGTTAGTATTTAAACTGGGTTAGTAAGTATTTAAACTGGGTTAGTAAGTATTTAAACTGGGTTAGTAAGTATTTAAACTGGGTTAGTAAGCATTTAAACTGGGTTAGTATTTAAACTGGGTTAGTTAGTATTTAAACTGGGTTAGTTAGTATTTAAACTGGGTTAGTATTTAAACTGGGTTAGTAAGTATTTAAACTGGGTTAGTAAGCATTTAAACTGGGTTAGTTAGTATTTAAACTGGGTTAGTTAGTATTTAAACTGGGTTAGTAAGTATTTAAACTGGGTTAGTAAGTATTTAAACTGGGTTAGTAAGTATTTAAACTGGGTTAGTTAGTATTTAAACTGGGTTAGTTAGTATTTAAACTGGGTTAGTAAGTATTTAAACTGGGTTAGGGTTAGTTAGTATTTAAACTGGGTTAGTTAGTATTTAAACTGGGTTAGTTAGTATTTAAACTGGGTTAGTAAGTATTTAAGCTGGGTTAGTTAGTATTTAAACTGGGTTAGGGTTAGTTAGTATTTAAACTGGGTTAGTTAGTATTTAAACTGGGTTAGGGTTAGTTAGTATTTAAACTGGGTTAGTTAGTATTTAAACTGGGTTAGTAAGTATTTAAACTGGGTTAGTTAGTATTTAAACTGGGTTAGGGTTAGTAAGTATTTAAACTGGGTTAGTAAGTATTTTAACTGGGTTAGTAAGTATTTAAACTGGGTTAGGGTTAGTATTTAAACTGGGCTAGTTAGTATTTAAACTGGGTTAGTAAGTATTTAAACTGGGTTAGTTAGTATTTAAACTGGGTTAGTAAGTATTTAAACTGGGTTAGTAAGCATTTAAACTGGGTTAGGGTTAGTAAGTATTTAAACTGGGTTAGTTAGTATTTAAACTGGGTTAGTTAGTATTTAAACTGGGTTAGTAAGTATTTAAACTGGGTTAGTAAGTATTTAAACTGGGTTAGGGTTAGTTAGTATTTAAACTGGGTTAGTAAGTATTTAAACTGGGTTAGGGTTAGTTAGTATTTAAACTGGGTTAGTTAGTATTTAAACTGGGTTAGTTAGTATTTAAACTGGGTTAGTAAGTATTTAAACTGGGTTAGTTAGTATTTAAACTGGGTTAGTTAGTATTTAAACTGGGTTAGTAAGTATTTAAACTGGGTTAGGGTTAGTTAGTATTTAAACTGGGTTAGTAAGTATTTAAACTGGGTTAGTATTTAAACTGGGTTAGTAAGTATTTAAACTGGGTTAGTATTTAAACTGGGTTAGTTAGTATTTAAACTGGGTTAGTTAGTATTTAAACTGGGTTAGTAAGTATTTAAACTGGGTTAGTATTTAAACTGGGTTAGTAAGTATTTAAACTGGGTTAGTTAGTATTTAAACTGGGTTAGTAAGTATTTAAACTGGGTTAGTAAGTATTTAAACTGGGTTAGTTAGTATTTAAACTGGGTTAGTTAGTATTTAAACTGGGTTAGTAAGTATTTAAACTGGGTTAGTATTTAAACTGGGTTAGTAAGTATTTAAACTGGGTTAGTTAGTATTTAAACTGGGTTAGTAAGTATTTAAACTGGGTTAGTTAGTATTTAAACTGGGTTAGTAAGTATTTAAACTGGGTTAGTTAGTATTTAAACTGGGTTAGTAAGTATTTAAACTGGGTTAGTTAGTATTTAAACTGGGTTAGTAAGTATTTAAACTGGGTTAGTTAGTATTTAAACTGGGTTAGTAAGTATTTAAACTGGGTTAGTAAGTATTTAAACTGGGTTAGTTAGTATTTAAACTGGGTTAGTAAGTATTTAAACTGGGTTAGTAAGTATTTAAACTGGGTTAGTAAGTATTTAAACTGGGTTAGTAAGTATTTAAACTGGGTTAGTAAGTATTTAAACTGGGTTAGTTAGTATTTAAACTGGGTTAGTAAGTATTTAAACTGGGTTAGTAAGTATTTAAACTGGGTTAGTTAGTATTTAAACTGGGTTAGTAAGTATTTAAACTGGGTTAGGGTTAGTAAGTATTTAAACTGGGTTAGTTAGTATTTAAACTGGGTTAGGGTTAGTAAGTATTTAAACTGGGTTAGTATTTAAACTGGGTTAGTTAGTATTTAAACTGGGTTAGTAAGTATTTAAACTGGGTTAGTTAGTATTTAAACTGGGTTAGTATTTAAACTGGGTTAGTATTTAAACTGGGTTAGTAAGTATTTAAACTGGGTTAGTATTTAAACTGGGTTAGTAAGTATTTAAACTGGGTTAGTATTTAAACTGGGTTAGTAAGTATTTAAACTGGGTTAGTAAGTATTTAAACTGGGTTAGTTAGTATTTAAACTGGGTTAGGGTTAGTTAGTATTTAAACTGGGTTAGTAAGTATTTAAACTGGGTTAGTAAGTATTTAAACTGGGTTAGTTAGTATTTAAACTGGGTTAGTAAGTATTTAAACTGGGTTAGTAAGTATTTAAACTGGGTTAGTTAGTATTTAAACTGGGTTAGTTAGTATTTAAACTGGGTTAGGGTTAGTTAGTATTTAAACTGGGTTAGTTAGTATTTAAACTGGGTTAGTAAGTATTTAAACTGGGTTAGTAAGTATTTAAACTGGGTTAGTATTTAAACTGGGTTAGTTAGTATTTAAACTGGGTTAGTAAGTATTTAAACTGGGTTAGTATTTAAACTGGGTTAGTTAGTATTTAAACTGGGTTAGGGTTAGTTAGTATTTAAACTGGGTTAGTTAGTATTTAAACTGGGTTAGTTAGTATTTAAACTGGGTTAGGGTTAGTTAGTATTTAAACTGGGTTAGTTAGTATTTAAACTGGGTTAGTTAGTATTTAAACTGGGTTAGTAAGTATTTAAACTGGGTTAGTTAGTATTTAAACTGGGTTATTAAGTATTTAAACTGGGTTAGTAAGTATTTAAACTGGGTTAGTTAGTATTTAAACTGGGTTAGGGTTAGTTAGTATTTAAACTGGGTTAGTTAGTATTTAAACTGGGTTAGGGTTAGTTAGTATTTAAACTGGGTTAGGGTTAGTTAGTATTTAAACTGGGTTAGTAAGTATTTAAACTGGGTTAGTTAGTATTTAAACTGGGTTAGTTAGTATTTAAACTGGGTTAGTTAGTATTTAAACTGGGTTAGTAAGTATTTAAACTGGGTTAGTTAGTATTTAAACTGGGTTAGTTAGTATTTAAACTGGGTTAGTAAGTATTTAAACTGGGTTAGTAAGTATTTAAACTGGGTTAGTTAGTATTTAAACTGGGTTAGTTAGTATTTAAACTGGGTTAGTAAGTATTTAAACTGGGTTAGTTAGTATTTAAACTGGGTTAGTAAGTATTTAACTGGGTTAGTTAGTATTTAAACTGGGTTAGTTAGTATTTAAACTGGGTTAGTAAGTATTTAAACTGGGTTAGTAAGCATTTAAACTGGGTTAGTTAGTATTTAAACTGGGTTAGGGTTAGTTAGTATTTAAACTGGGTTAGTAAGTATTTAAACTGGGTTAGTAAGTATTTAAACTGGGTTAGTTAGTATTTAAACTGGGTTAGTAAGTATTTAAACTGGGTTAGTTAGTATTTAAACTGGGTTAGTAAGTATTTAAACTGGGTTAGGGTTAGTTAGTATTTAAACTGGGTTAGTTAGTATTTAAACTGGGTTAGTAAGTATTTAAACTGGGTTAGTTAGTATTTAAACTGGGTTAGTTAGTATTTAAACTGGGTTAGTAAGTATTTAAACTGGGTTAGTAAGTATTTAAACTGGGTTAGTTAGTATTTAAACTGGGTTAGTTAGTATTTAAACTGGGTTAGTAAGTATTTAAACTGGGTTAGTAAGTATTTAAACTGGGTTAGTTAGTATTTAAACTGGGTTAGTTAGTATTTAAACTGGGTTAGTTAGTATTTAAACTGGGTTAGTTAGTATTTAAACTGGGTTAGTAAGTATTTAAACTGGGTTAGTATTTAAACTGGGTTAGTTAGTATTTAAACTGGGTTAGTTAGTATTTAAACTGGGTTAGTAAGTATTTAAACTGGGTTAGTTAGTATTTAAACTGGGTTAGGGTTAGTTAGTATTTAAACTGGGTTAGTTAGTATTTAAACTGGGTTAGTAAGTATTTAAACTGGGTTAGTTAGTATTTAAACTGGGTTAGGGTTAGTTAGTATTTAAACTGGGTTAGTAAGTATTTAAACTGGGTTAGTTAGTATTTAAACTGGGTTAGTTAGTATTTAAACTGTGTTAGTAAGTATTTAAACTGGGTTAGGGTTAGTTAGTATTTAAACTGGGTTAGTAAGTATTTAAACTGGGTTAGGGTTAGTAAGTATTTAAACTGGGTTAGGGTTAGTAAGTATTTAAACTGGGTTAGGGTTAGTAAGTATTTAAACTGGGTTAGTATTTAAACTGGGTTAGTTAGTATTTAAACTGGGTTAGTTAGTATTTAAACTGGGTTAGTAAGTATTTAAACTGGGTTAGTAAGTATTTAAACTGGGTTAGTAAGTATTTAAACTGGGTTAGTTAGTATTTAAACTGGGTTAGTTAGTATTTAAACTGGGTTAGTTAGTATTTAAACTGGGTTAGTAAGTATTTAAACTGGGTTAGTTAGTATTTAAACTGGGTTAGTAAGTATTTAAACTGCGAGATCATCTCAAACACAAAGCTTCAATTTTTTCACATTTTTCAAAAATCAAATTAATCTTGATTTTTAATCAAACTAAAACAAACATAGTGATATTCTCCTGTTATGAGTATTGATTAAATATATGATAATTAGTTATATGAATATTGATTAGATAACAGATGCCATAATGATGACTCAGCATGTGCTTTAAGAGAAATTAAGTGCCAATAGAAAGAAAATGGATAAACTATGCTGTTATTTTCTGTTAAAGCAACAATATCAATGTTCTCACTGCTTGATATTTCATAGATTAAAACTAACATGAACTGATCATGAAGCGCAGCTGAGTGTAATAATTACTTTTATTATACACAAAAATACCAGAAATAAAAAAAGCTTCAGCTATTCAGGAAAACAAAAGATGACATGAGACATCAACAGAAGACATAAAGCTTCAGTTCATTTCTTTAATTTGGCTGAAAATATAAAAAACATGAAAATACATGAAGTGTACAAACATCCTGTAAATCAATGTTCATATGAGACATCTTCTATTCAGCAGCTGTGACAGTAAACCTGAAACCACGACAGCCACCGGGGGCAACAGTGAGCTGATGCTGAGTCAGCTGAAGGGAACATTTGTGAACCCATCAGGATATCTGCCAGGTGTCTTTCACAGCTGAGAAAATGATTCACTGACTTCAACCGCAGCCGATCAGTTGATGGTTGCCCCCAGAGAGTCTGGTTCTCTTTCAGGTTCTCCTGCTGCTCATGTGGGAATGTTGGGTCTCTTTAAATTAAAGACTTTGGTTTAGACTTGCTCTACGTGGAAAGAGCCTTGAGATTACTTTTGTTGTGATTTGGCGCTTTATTAAAAAAGATTGATTGATTGATTGATTGATCATTTTTTCTGAAAGGCTGAAAGGAAACTCCTCACCTGGACTGATCTACCCAGAATCTGTGAAAACTCGCTGGTCAGATGTAAAAAGACTACAGGTTGAGCACATTTAGAAGTTCATGATCACATGTTGTGGTGACTCCGTCCGTCGTAGCTTCAGACAGTACTGAGGTCACCGTGGAGGTGATTGCCAGCGTCTGAGGACCCGAACAGTGGTAGAACTGTTGTTGGTCAGCAGGTGAGTCACCTGGTCCAGTGTGAGACAGGCCACCTTCTCCCCATTCACCTCCAGGATCTCATCTCCAACCGCCAGCAGACCTGCATACAGCTTCTCAGTGCTGCGGTCCACCATGTCGTCCACGACCACGCCTGCAGAGAGGACACGTGTTACCACTGCGTCCTCACTTTTATAATAGTATCCATAGTTGTTACAGTAGTAATAGTAGTATTTACAGCAATACCTGTGCTTCCTCTGCTGATCATGAAGCCGTAGGTCCCATTCTTTGGCTGTTTGAGCTTGAGCAGAAACGTCCCGTCAGAATTAACGTGAAGAAGTCGCCCAACAGATCGCAGCACGCCGGGATGCCCGATGTCCTCCACACTGAGGCTCCGCTGCAGGTTCCTGACAGAGTGATACATGCAGTATTTAAAGTAGGAGTACGTGTATTTCCCCCCGTAAAAAGAAATTACCAATCTCTATGGAAGCAGACAGAAAAATCATATTTAAAATGTGTCCTATGGCACCAAAAGTCACAACAAAGAACATTTTGTGCATCTAATTTAAGCACTGGTCCACTAGGTGCACCAGTGCCACCAGTGCCACCAGTGCCACCAGTGTAAAGGGTTAGTCTGGAGTCTTGACTACTAATATTAACACCACATTTAAATGTCCTCCTTAGTAGGTACTCAGTCCTTATCTGAAGGGGAACACATGAGGGGATAACCACCCTGACCCTTCGGCCAAGAATCCCCCAGCATGCAAAATACTTGTGACTGACAAACAAATGAAAACTGTTATGACACAATTACGCAAGTTAGGTGTTTGTAACATAATTAAAACAGCTGTATGTCGTCTGCACAGGGGAGCCAGTCAGAGGAGCTTAAGAAGGAGCAACAGCAGAAGTACAGACTGCTTGTTAAGGTTCAGTCTAAGTTAATAAAAGCTGCATTTATACTCTATTGTTATATAACAATGAGAAAAATACAATAGGGCTTGGCGCTGGTCAACAGTACACGCTAGAGCAGATTTACGTATAGTATGGGATTTATATTTTGGTTGGACCTTTCCTTTTTTGACAGATAGTGTATGTCTGATGAGATTTAATTAACTATGATCATTAAACTGCTGTAGGCAGCCATTATTGTGTTGTGTATTCAGGAGGTAGACCGGGTCGTCCACTAATCAAAATATAAATGCAGTCTATTTACTTTTAACCAGTTAACTGTCGGCTGTTGATAGGATTTGTGGCCATGTGTTATAAAACTATAGCCTATGTTCTATTAATATGTTGCCTACAAGCTTTCACAGCTGGTCACAGATTTAGGCTGCTGTTGACTGATTAGTGGAAGTGATATATTAACAGGGATGTGCTATTACCATTCATGTTGATTGAAAAGTTTAGAGTTTGAGAAATAACATGGACAGAGTCAGGTTATTAATTACATAAAATAGTGGGAAGATTAGCCCACATTTAGTCGGCAGACCACTTGCACTTAGTCTTTGCGGTGCATTCTGTCTAATTATATATATATAATATATATATATATATATAATATATATATATATATATAATTATAGCATGGACTCAGTTTATGTATTGTAGCTGTTGTTAATAATGTTAATATTAGTGTTAATATTAACCATAAATAGGAGGTTCCTCATCAAGAAAGAATAACTTTGGGCCTTTTCCTATATATTCTACTTTCTGTCAGACAGTGTTTTGAAATCCATTTTTTTAAACTGACAAAAGCGTTAAAAAATCCCGTATTTCATTTTCTGATTTTCATGTCAGAATTAGAAATCAGAAGATGAAGATGAAGATGAAGGTACATGGATCCCGAGCTGGAGATGATGATTGCAGGTAAAGACACAAACAGATAAGTTACCGCTCAGCAGCTGGTCTATAGTCAGCTGATCGATCCTTCTTCTTCTTCTGCTCCGACACTAAAGTCTGAAAAGACGATGACTTCCTCAACTGCAAGAAGGGCGACCCCTGCTGGACAGACAGGAAACACAGGTCAAAGAAAACGGATTCATTTAAACGTTCATTAGATTCAGAGCACTAACAGTAACCCATCAGTGTTCTCACCATGCTGAGCAGGCTGGAGGACTTCCTTGGGTCTGAAGGGGCGGGGCTACAAGAGGCGTCAGATGCAGTTGAGCAAGATCGTGAGGTGAGGCGGTCTAGGCTGCCGGTCCGAGTCCGGCTCAGTGTGACGGAGGAGAAGAGATGACGCAGAGATAGACGAGACCATTTGTCTCTGCTGCCAAAGCTGCATCAAACAGATCAAAGCCAATCAATAACTTATCAATCAATCAATAAACCCATTGATGAGGTTTTGTACAGATATAGTACTAAAGTTATTGCCTTGGATTGGTGCTATGTTTAATACAGTAATTGTACTGCAATGTTTTATTTAGCAGTAGACAGACAGGAAGCATGGGGGGGGGGGGGGTGACATGCATCAAAGAAGCTCCGGCCGGGATTCGAACCGGAGTCGGCTGCGTATATGACATGAGCTCTAACCACTCGACTACCTGCGCCCCTTTTACGGTATTAATACTGCATTTTGTACTGTGTGTTCAGGATCAATCTAAAGCCTGAATGATGATAGCATGTTAAATATGAACATATTGATCTGACAACGTTTCCATGGCAACACATACCATAACATGTACTGTGTGCAGCATGGGTTAGAGTTGGGGTGTGGACAGGTGTGGCTTTAAACTCACTGTTCAGGAAGTGTTGTGAGGTCATTGTGGGGCTGTATGCTCATAGGCTGTCTGACATGTCCATCAGTGCTGTTTTCTGAGGTGGGCGGGGTTTGGCTCTCTGCTGTAAAAAACCCAAAAGATTTAAGTGCATAAGTACAAGTACAGGTCAGAGTACTGGTATGTTTATAGGTAAGAGTACAGGTGAGCTCAAGTATTATCTTATTCTGACCGTCTGTTTCTGAGGAGGAAGAGTTCTCGGTTGTTGGGGCCACACAGGGGCTTCTCTCCTTCATCTCCCCCAAAGATGGGAGATGTCTGTTTGGCTCAGCTGCTGCTGGTCTCCCCTCCTCCTCCTGGTTCTGGTTCTGGTCTGCCATCATGTTGTTGAGACTGACACTGTGTGGCCTCATTGTAGATGTAACAGGTGGAGGAGTTGAAGAAGAAGTGCATCTGGAGGTTGCTGGAGTTAAAACAGAGTTGTGCTGAACTGTGGGAGAGACCAGCAGGTCAGCGTAAGGGTTGATTGGCAGGTCTGAGATGGGCAGGGCCTTATTTCCATTTAGTTCCACCTGATTGGTCCTCCTCTTCACCTGCATGTTAGGGGCTCCCCAAGCCCCCCCCCCTCTGCAGATGTCAGTGGGCTTGAGCGAGCCAATGTAAGTCTCTTTGATTGGCTCAGTCCGCAGGTTGAGGTGGGGCCAGTACAGGCTCTGCTCTGGGTCCTCAACTAGATGTGGGGTCGGGTGGAGATGGAGGTTCAGGTTGACTCCTCCTCGTAAAACTGTACCAGAGGAGTCACACCGGTCTACCCCTGCTATCCCTCCTTCATGCTGTCTATCAACAAAATGCCCAGACCCCCGGAGCCCAGCCCTGCTGTTGACGTACAGGTTCAGGTCAGGTTTTGAGACCAGGACGCCTGGCGCTCGCTTCCCTGCCTGTCTCCTCTGCCGCTGACGCTCCAGGTAACGAGACTCTGCCTCCGTCTCTGTCTCATCCTCGAATCGTAGACGACGAGTCGCAGATGCTGTTGAGCGGCGCCTCGTTGACCCTACGGTTGATTTGCTGCCTGACGAGTCACTCAGATCTCCTGATAACGAGGCCGCACCCTCCGACCTCCCCTCGATGATAGGACGGAACCTGACCCCCAACCTGTGATCATACAACAGCTCTGGGATCAACATCTGGCATCACATATAAAAATACAGAAGGCTGGTAGGTGTAGGTGTGACAGGTGTGACAGGTGTGACAGCTCATCTGTCTCATCACCATAGCAACAGAAAAAACTGCTGAAATCACAAACTAACATCAAACAGGAACAGAAACAAATCATAGAAAATAAAATGAATGAAAGTGTTTTCATTGTTACAGGATCATTCTGCTGATGTTCTGCATGTGTCTTCATGTTTGCATCCAAACCAGCAAACTGATCTAGGAACAGTTAGTGTGTGTGTATCACAGCTGATTCATCTGACTCACACCCCTACACTGGGTGACATGTTCCTTTATTATGAAGAGTTTGGTCAGTTTGATTAGAAATAGTTAGTTAATAGTTAATAGCCCTAGCCCTAACCCTAACCCTAACCCTAACCCTAACCCTAACCCTGACCCTGACCACTGAGTGCTTTAAAATACATGCCAACATTCACATATACACACATTCAGTTACTGATGGCTGCCAACCTGCTCCTCAGGGCTAGGGTTAGGTAATGCTCATTCACACATACACAGGCTTCAGAAGCAGTTTGGAAACTTTGACATGTTGGGAATCAAACCGCTGATGTTACTGAATGACCAACTCAACGTCCGGAGCCACAGACGCCCTGCAAACACTTTCAAAGACTAATAACTGATAGTTACACTTGTTTACTGCTTCATCATAAAGTCTTTACTTTGTACTGAAGCTCTTTAAGAAATCTAGTAGTAAGATATGTGTGTGTGTGTGTGTGTGTGTGTGTGTGTGTGTGTACTTACAGTGTGTGTGTGTCGGGGGTCAGCAGGTTGTGGTCGGCTTTCAGAGGGACACAGCGACGCTTCATATGAGCTCCGTCCTGACACTACTGCTGCCGTGGCAACCGAGCTGACACAATGAGGCTGAAGATACACACATACACACACACACACACACACACACACACACGGTGTGGGTGAGGGGAGAGGATGACATCAGCAGCTCTGATTGGTCGGTGCGACAGTGGAAGGCGGATTAAACAGAGCAGCTTGTCAGGACTAATTAACCTGATGAGACCTGACGGGTTATCAGCAGTGTGTCTGTTTGTCTGTGAGCTGTTTCTGTTATTTTGTCCATTTCTAAAGTTTATTCTGACGATTGTAAGTCCTGGATGTTCAATCAAATGCTCAGAGCAACAGAACATGAAACTCTGTGATTGAATGTTTTTGTTGAAATGCATCCTGGTAGTTGTAGTTAATTTCCACCCTGAAACATTTATGTCCACTTCCTTTTCTTAATGACAGAATCAGATCATTTGTGCTGATGATTCAGCTTTGAGAGTTTATGGATATTAGAAATAACCCTAACCCTAACTAAAACTAAAAAGTTTTAGGATAGGCTAACTGAGATCATGATACTCTTGATTTAAAGTATTTTTTGTTTGTTTATGACTGAACTTAAAGGATCAATATGTAATATATTTACTTAATGACCATGATATATCATCAGATATAGGGTTAGTGTTAGGGTAGAGTAGGGGTTACATTAACTTAGCATAGCTTTAGAATGGGGGGGGGGGCTGACCATTAAGCCCATAGGAGGCGCTGGCTGGTTCGGTTGGGTAGATGCACGGTCCTTCCTACGGACGGCCCCATCCCCATCTTCCTTATTTGGGTTTACTATATTCATGTTTAAATTATATTTAGTTTGAATGAATGATTTTAAGTATATTATTCCTTTAATTATACTCTAAATTATTCTGTAGTCCGGTTTGCCTTTGTTATATCAAGTATTCATTTATTTTTCCATTTTTTTTAGTTTTTTTTCATTTTTTATTTGTTTGGCTTTTGTTTATTCTTCAAATTCCCTCCCTTGTTTTATTTTTGATTAATCTGTTATTCATCTGTGTGCTGATAGGTGGCGCCGCCATGTTTCATCCCTACTTGGGACTTCTTCAGGCTTGCTAACCCAAACCACACAGGTATGTCCCGTTGGGTTTCACTGAGGAGATGTAGGGTTAGGGTCAGAGGTGAGCTGAACTGACCCATGTGCTGTGGGTTAGGGTCAGGGGTTAGGGTTAGGGGTTAGGGTTAGGGGTCAGGGGTTAGGGTTAGGGGTTAGGGTCAGGGGTTAGGGTTAGGGGTCAGGGTTATACTCCCCCTCAATGAACTGTCATGCTTTGTCCCTTTTGTGTTTTTCAACCCTTTTAATCATCTTTTTTTCTCTCCACAGGTTTTCAACGGTAAATTATTGTTTTTAAATGCCATCAAATAATGTTTTTAAATTGTTTTTAGACCCAGTATTTATTAATTATGCTTATAATAAATTATATTTTAGACCCTTTGTTTCTTTTGATCCACAGTCTTTCAGTCCGGACTCTCTGGCTCGTAGTCCAGTTTGGGTGCTTTGGATGACTGAGGCTTTTACCGACGGCCATCCATGCTTCAAAAAATGGCTGACCAGAGGAGTGCGACCCTAACCCTAAACCTTTGGAGCAGAGTGTTAGACCCTAACCCTAAACCTTTGGAGCACAGTGTTAGACCCTAACCCTTTGGAGCAGAGTGTTAGACCCTAACCCTAAACCTTTGGAGCACAGTGTTAGACCCTAACCCTTTGGAGCAGAGTGTTAGACCCTAACCCTTTGGAGCAGAGTGTTAGACCCTAACCCTAACCCTTTGGAGCACAGTGTTAGACCCTAACCCTTTGGAGCAGAGTGTTAGACCCTAACCCTTTGGAGCAGAGTGTTAGACCCTAACCCTTTGGAGGAGAGTGTTAGACCCTAACCCTAACCCTTTGGAGGAGAGTGTTACCAGTTTCACCAACATATTGTGCACCACATTTTAAACAGGTGATTAAATAGTTTCTGGTGTGGGTGTTCCCCCAGGAAAGGGTTTTAAAGACATGTTTGTTGGTCCTGTTATGAAGCCCCTTGACCTCTGGGTTTAGGGGTCACCAGAAGCCTGACCTCTGGGTTTAGGGGTCACCAGAGGCCTGACCTTTGCTCTGACCAGATAATCCTGCAGATTCTTGTGTTTTCTGTATGCAGCGATTATTCTGTGTTCTTTAAACTTGTCTGAGCTGGTGGAGAGCATGTGGTCACCAAGGGGAGCACAGATGACCAGTTGGGTTGCTGGTGGAGAGCATGAGGTCACCAAGGGGAGCACAGATGACCAGTTGGGTTGCTGGTGAAGAGCATGAGGTCACCAAGGGGAGCACAGATGACCAGTTGGGTTGCTGGTGGAGAGCATGAGGTCACCAAGGGGAGCACAGATGACCAGTTGGGTTGCTGGTGGAGAGCATGAGGTCACCAAGGGGAGCACAGATGACACTAAAATAGTTTAGAGCTGTTCTCCTAAATGAGCGGCTGTAGCCTCTAGTAGCCAATGTCTTAATAGTGTTTTAGTTACATCCATGTCTGTGTGCTCCTAGTGTCTCCCCCCCCTCCTCCCTGTGTCTCTCCCTCCTTCCTGTGTCTCCCCCCTCCCTGTGTCTCTCCCTCCTTCCTGTGTCTCCCCCTCCCTGTATCTCTCCCTCCTTCCTGTGTCTCCTCCCCTCCCTGTCTCTCCTCCCCTCCCTGTGTCTCCCCTCCTCCCTGTGTCTCCTCC
Source organism: Scomber japonicus (assembly GCF_027409825.1). Classification (NCBI taxonomy): domain Eukaryota; kingdom Metazoa; phylum Chordata; class Actinopteri; order Scombriformes; family Scombridae; genus Scomber; species Scomber japonicus. The sequence goes on from NC_070584.1 coordinate 37,144,800, forward strand.
CCTTCCTGTGTCTCCTCCCCTCCCTGTCTCTCCTCCCCTCCCTGTCTCCTCCCCTCCCTGTGTCTCCTCCCCTCCCTGTCTCTCCTCCCCTCCCTGTGTCTCCTCCCCTTCCCTCCCTGTGTCTCCCCTCCTCCCTGTGTCTCCTCCCTCCCCTCCCTGTGTCTCCTCCCTCCCCTCCCTGTGTCTCCTCCCTCCCTGTGTCTCCTCCCCTCCTCCCTGTGTCTCCTCCCCTCCCTGTATCTCTCCCTCCTCCCTGTGTCTCCTCCCCTCCCTGTCTCTCCTCCCCTCCCTGTGTCTCCTCCCCTTCCCTCCCTGTGTCTCCCCTCCTCCCTGTGTCTCCTCCCTCCCCTCCCTGTGTCTCCTCCCTCCCCTCCCTGTGTCTCCTCCCTCCCTGTGTCTCCTCCCCTCCTCCCTGTGTCTCCTCCCCTCCCTGTATCTCTCCCTCCTCCCTGTGTCTCCTCCCCTCCCTGTTTCTCTCCCTCCTTCCTGGGGGCGGGTCCCAGACGCAGGCTGCTGCAGGATACACACCTGAGGCTCATCTGCTCATCACCCCACTGCTCAAAGACACCGGCCCTCCACTCATTCATCACCAGATCTTTACAGTTCACCACTTGGTAACTTTGTGAGGCTTCTTACTCGTGATCTCAAGTATTCAGTGTCCTCTAGTCTCCTGTGTATTTGTCCCCAGCCTTTTTCACTGCTTTGTGTTTTTTGCTCCCGTGTCTCCTGCCTCGTTTGGACGCTGACTCCCTGTGCTCCCAGATTCCCTGCCCTGCCAGCAAGCAGCCGCTCTGGACCCCCCCCCCCCCCCCGGACCTTCTCCTCCACCACATCACCGTGTCCTTGCCTGCCTGCCCTCCTGTGTCCTCCAGCTCCCTCTCCTGCTCTCCAGCCTCTAACCTCCCCTGTGGATTCAATGAAGTCCGTACTGTGAGTTTACTCAGTGTCTGCCTTCTTGGTCCTCCAGCCACCTGTTGGCACAGTTTTAGTATCTGTCCTGAAGTCCCCTTTGTGACTACATATTCTGTGGAATCTCAAAAGTTGTGATTTAAGTGAAAAAATTTATTAATTGGAAACAAAAACATTAGCTAATTAGGATCTCTGAAATTAGACCTAGACGTTTTTACATGTTGCCAAAAATCCATAAGGACCCTGCTAAGTGGAGCAAGCCATTTTTAATCCCCCCTGGTAGACCAATAGTCTCTGATTGCAGCAGTGAAACCTACAGAACTGCAGAGTACTTGGACTTTTCTTTTAATCCCCTATCCACACTGCACCTGAGTTACTTAAAAGATGCACATGATGTCATTGATAAGGTAAAAAGTTCACATATTCTGGCAGACTCGATTCTCTTTACTATCGACATTGATCGTCTCTACACAAATATAGACACCAGAGAGGGCATTCAAGCTGTGGAAAACATTTAAAAAAAAAAACTACAATAAAAAAAGACCAGACAAAGAATTATTCTAATCTTTAGAAATTAGCTTAAGTAAAGATGATTTTGAATTCAATGGTGAGTATTTTTTAAAAATTAAGGTGACAGCTATGGGCAATAATACGCCCCTGCTTATGCCAATATTTTTATGGCTCATTGGGAAGCAGGCGCCTCTCTGTGTAATAAAAGACCCTTATTATTGTTATTTAGACAACGTGTGGGGCATCTGGACACATTCAGAAGAGGATTTCCAGTTATTTCTGAACACTCTTAATAACTTCAATTCATCTATAAGATTAAAACACACCTTAAGCAACAATTAAACTGACTTTCTGGACACAACATTCAAAGGACCCAAATTTAATGAGACTAATAGACTGGATATTAAAGAACCTGACACACATGCTTTACTCCACAAATCCAGCTTTCACCACAAACACACATTTGCAGTTCTGATTAAATCACAGTTACTTATGTTCCATAGGATCAGCACACTGCATTCAGACCTCCTCCAGGCCTCTAGGGTGCTCTTCTCTGCACTATCTAGCAGAGGGGACTCTAGGACCGTCCTTAGAGACTGCTCCAGAACGTTCCTCCAAATTAAAGCCATTCAGGTGTCCACCATCATTCCTTTGGTCACCACATATTCTGACCCCACAGTGAAGCTGGTTAGATATATCAGAAATAACTTTGAAACTCTCATAAAAGGAAAGAGACTTCTCAGTGATTGTAGGATCATTGCTGCATTCAGAAGGAACAAAAACTTAAAGGATTACCTGGTGAGAGCCACAATTAAACCAATCCAAATTCCAAAAAGAGGCACATGAGTGATTTCTTTAAACAGCTGAGCTGGGTATCAAACAGACACGATAAAAACATCTTCAAAGTTTACAATCAGGGAAATATCAAATCCAAATATTGTGTATCATCAGTTGTAAACAATGTGGCCTTCAATATGTTGGTGAGACAGGAAACACAATCCATACCAGATTCACACAACACAGATATAACATGTTGAGAAAGAAAGACTCCCACACTCAGCTGGTTAAACACTTTATTCAGCACGATAGTCTGCAGAGCCTCTGCCCTCGAATCAAACCCAAACCCTGGCCCAGAGGCAGAGAGCAGAACGAACATGGATTCATGAACTAAACACCAGATTCCCACAGAGCTTGAATTAAAAGTAAAAGAGGGATAAAGGATGAGCTGTTGCAAGTCTGGATGGAGCGTGCAAAAAAAAGATGCTCCCCAACCGCGAAGCGGTTGGGGTACACATTCCCCGACCGCAACGCGGTCGGCCGAAATTTTTGCCTAACCCTAACCCTAATTGATAACCCTAACCCTAATTGATAACCCTAACCCTAATTGATAACCCTAACCCCTAAACCTAACCCTAATTGATAACCCTAACCCTAATTGATAACCCTAACCCTAATTGATAACCCTATTGTTTAGGTCAGGGTTTAAGGGTTTAGGGTTTAAGGGTTTAAGGTTAAGTTTAGGGTTAGGGTTAGGGTTAGGGTTGTGTAGTTAGGGTTAGGGTTAGGGTTAGGGTTAGGAATGGGGATGATAACCACGATGACATATTTGAGGATGACATATTTGTGAATAGGGTTAAGGGTTAGGGTTAGGGTTAGGGTTAGGTTGTGTGAAAGTCCTCCCCCTAAAAGGATAGGGGGGGTGTGGTGCACGGTCCATCTCCCGGTGGGGACCCCTTCCCCCATACCAATTCCCGTAAGGGGGGTATCGGTGCCGCTTCTTATGGTAGACATATGTCCACTCCCCGTCTATGCCCATGGTCCAGTCTCCGATGAAAAATTTTTTAATCAAAAAATGCCTCTGTATTTGAATAATGAAATAATGCCTCTTGTAAAAATGAAAAAATGCCTCTTTAAATGAAATTAAATCAAAACTGCTTGTTTTAAAAGTTGTTTTTCAGTTATTTCTGTTTTTTTTCTTTTTTCCGTGTTTTTTATTTTTTTCGTGTTTTTTAATTTTTTTAAATTTTTTTCGTGTTTTTTGTAATATGAATAAAATGTGTGTGTGCTCTACGCCGCGACGTTTCGACCTGCCTCGGTCTTTTTCAAGCGGAAGCACACGTAATTTTCTAAATGCAACTGAATGGAGACAATGTAAAGTTGAGAGATGCTCTCTCTTCAACAGCCA